>NW_027040491.1:308492-350992 GCF_034236695.1 Oncorhynchus nerka
TTTATTTAACCAGGTAGGCTAGTTGAGAACACCTTTATTTAACCAGGTAGACTAGTTGAGAACACCTTTATTTAACCAGGTAGGCAAGTTGAGAACACCTTTATTTAACCAGGTAGGCTAGTTGAGAACACCTTTATTTAACCAGGTAGGCTAGTTGAGAACACCTTTATTTAACCAGGTAGACTAGTTGAGAACACCTTTATTTAACCAGGTAGGCAAGTTGAGAACACCTTTATTTAACCAGGTAGGCTAGTTGAGAACACCTTTATTTAACCAGGTAGGCTAGTTGAGAACACCTTTATTTAACCAGGTAGACTAGTTGAGAACACCTTTATTTAACCAGGTAGGCTAGTTGAGAACACCTTTATTTAACCAGGTAGGCTAGTTGAGAACAAGTTCTCATTTGCAACTGCAACCTGGCCAAGATAAAGCATAGCAGTGTGAACAGACAACACAGAGTTACACATGGAGTAAACAATTAACAATTAACAATAACACAGTAGGAAAAAAAGGGGGAGTCTATATACAATGTGTGCAAAAGGCATGAGGAGGTAGGCGAATAATTACAATTTTGCAGATTAACACTGGAGTGATAAATGATCAGATGGTCATGTACAGGTAGAGATATTGGTGTGCAAAAGAGCAGAAAAGTAAATAAATAAAAACAGTATGGGGATGAGGTAGGTGAAAATGGGTGGGCTATTTACCGATAGACTATGTACAGCTGCAGTGATCGGTTAGCCGCCAGTATCTGTGCTTTAGAATCAAGTAGGCTGTTGACATGTAGCCTGCCACCAGTATCTGTGCTTTAGAATCAAGTAGGATGTTGACATGTAGCCTGCCACCAGTATCTGTGCTTTAGAATCAAGTAGGCTGTTGACATGTAGCCTGCCACCAGTATCTGTGCTTTAGAATCAAGTAGGATGTTGACATGTAGCCTGCCACCAGTATCTGTGCTTTAGAATCAAGTAGGATGTTGACATGTAGCCTGCCACCAGTATCTGTGCTTTAGAATCAAGTAGGATGTTGACATGTAGCCTGCCACCAGTATCTGTGCTTTAGAATCAAGTAGGCTGTTGACATGTAGCCTGCCACCAGTATCTGTGCTTTAGAATCAAGTAGGATGTTGACATGTAGCCTGCCACCAGTATCTGTGCTTTAGAATCAAGTAGGATGTTGACATGTAGCCTGCCACCAGTATCTGTGCTTTAGAATCAAGTAGGATGTTGACATGTAGCCTGCCGCCAGTATCTGTGCTTTAGAATCAAGTAGGTTGTTGACATGTAGCCTGCCACCAGTATCTGTGCTTTAGAATCAAGTAGAATGTTGACATGTAGCCTGCCGCCAGTATCTGTGCTTTAGCGATGGAACTATCTTCATTGACTCTCGTTACGGCCTGTACGAACTTCCTTAAAAAACAGGGCTCTGAATAAAAATGCATAAACATCTGAAACAATGTCTATTTCTGCACCAGCCAATCACTCACCTGCCAGGATGACAGACAGCACCTGACCTCACTGCCTCTCACAGGAAGTCAACAACTGAAACCATGTCTATTTCTACACCAGCCAATCACTCACCTGCCGGGATGCCAGACAGCACCTGACCTCACTACTGTCATGACGTTGGCCTGGGGGGTAGGTTTATGACAGTCATAAATACCTCTCCCCTCCTTTTATTCTCTCTCTACCCTACTGAGGTTACATTTGAAAAAATCCCTTGGTTAACATAAGAGATTCTGGGAACATCAGAAGGTGGGGTGAAATGAACTATATTCTGGTAATCCGACCAGTTGAACATATGCAGTGGTACTTAATGAATATGATGTCAGTTCGGTTGTCATCTGAGACATTCTCATCAATGACAGGATGACATCAACTCTACAGAGGAAAGTCTGCACATTGTAGTTATCAGATTCACATGGAATTGTTGTTCAATTTAAATGTTTGAATGTGAAATTATTGGTGAAAAGATCAAATGTAATTTTAGCTTCCAAATGTGAGATTTGGGTTTTCAATCAGTGGCACGCCCCTGTGAAGTGACATGGGCTATAAAACTATGAAAACACGCCCTTCTCCCTCCACTATCTAAAGCCTTGACGAAAATGTAACCTCCTGTTCCGGATACATTAGGAATACGATCCGATGTCAGAATGGTTCAGATAATTAACTACAGAACGAAGCCAACCTCAGCGTGAGCTTTGGTTGAGAATGGTATGAACTTTGAACTCTTATTCACTACAGAAGTGATACCTCCTAGCCGTTGAGTTAGCAACAGCAGCTGCAAACGAAGGTTAGGAAGGAACAGACAGAGTATCCCGTCTACCACACAACGACGTTACTACAACGTATCCAATTTACCAGCAGAGACATTCTTCAAAGGACAAAGGACTCGGTTGGGCAACACGGCCTTCCATCTACCACCAACCTACTGAAGCGCAGCTCTGAGTAAATATTTACTGCATTTTCCTTTTCCAAATGGGCGGTAATTTAGAATGCATAAGATACTGTATTTACGATAGAGACATCACTTCTCCCTTTGTTCCTCAGTTTTCCCGCTCTTTCACTCAAACCCAGCCCCTCTTTTTCTTTGTGTAACAAGCTGTCATATCTGTTCCGACCGCTAGGGACGTTTTCCTTTATGACGTAATTTGTAATCAAGGTATGATTCATTCTGTGTGATTAGTTAGGTATTTAGTAAATAAATAATTAAACCCAATTTTGTATTGCTGATTCAACTTGTTCGCCAGGGTTCGTGCAGATAACCAAGAATGCACAACTTTCAGATGAGACTAAAATAAGATGACGATTAATATTGACTGCTATTGATGTAAAATATTACGAGGTCTTTAAGAGTTTATTCGGAAGATAACAGCTCTATAAATATTATTTCGTGGTGCCCCGACTCTCTAGTTAATTACATTTACATGATTAGCTCAATCAGGTAATATTAATTACAGAGAAAGGATTTTATAGAATAGCATGTCATATCACTTAATCCGGCATAGCCAAAGACACGACAGTGCCTCTCACAGGACAGGAAGTCAACAACTGAAACAATGGCTATTTCTGCACCAGCCAAACAGGAAGTCAACAACAGCTCAATACATTGTCGATGCTGAAGAGGCATTTTTTTCAGTTGTTATATCTTATTTCTATTTATTTTAGACCTGTTTTGGAAGTAGCTACCGGACGTAAACAGGAAGTAGGTGAAGAGTAGTAGCTCAGCCAAAATCCACATTTGGTGACTAACGAGCGGCATTACGACAGTGTAATGTTGTCTAATAGGGGGAGTTTTTGAATCGGTGCTTCCTCGGGCCGTCAGACAGGTCATATGCTCATCGTCGACATCTCTAAAAGCACAGATACCGGGGGGCACGTTTAGTCGATCTATAGACACGTTGAACATATAGCGATACCAAATGTCGGGAATTATAAGAATAAAAATATCTGCATGAGGTTTACTATTTATGTATACATACAGTGGGGAGAACAAGTATTTGATACACTGCCGATTTTGCAGGTTTTCCTACTTATAAAGCATGTAGAGGTCTGTAATTTGTATCATAGGTACACTTCAACTGTGAGAGACGGAATCTAAAACAAAAATCCAGAACATCACATTGTATGATTTTTAAGTAATTCATTTGCATTGAACTTTGGTCTAACTCCTTCTGCTCTGGATCTTCTCTGGAAAAACCTTATTTTAGTATTAGTATTAGTAAATATCTACATGAGGTTTACTATTTATATATATATATATTTTGTGGTTCCTGTCCAGGTTAAGCATCCTTACACTTTCTGGTGTTTGATATGTCAGTGCCCTGTTGGATGATGGGATTGTTTTAGAGGGGATGAACTGGAACGGAGTCTTTCTGGTGTTTGATATGTCAGTGCCCTGTTGGATGATGGGATTATTTTAGAGGGGATGAACTGGTACGGAGTCTTTAAGGAAGGTTTTGTTTGATATGACAGTGCCCTGTTGGATGATGGGATTGTTTTAGAGGGGATGAACTGGAACGGAGTCTTTCTGGTGTTTGATATGTCAGTGCCCTGTTGGATGATGGGATTATTTTAGAGGGGATGAACTGGAACGGAGTCTTTCTGGTGTTTGATATGTCAGTGCCCTTTTGGATGATGGGATTATTTTAGAGGGGATGAACTGGTACGGAGTCTTTAAGGAAGGTTTGGTTTGATATGTCAGTGCCCTGTTGGATGATGGGATTATTTTAGAGGAGATGAACTGGTACGGAGTCTTTAAGGAAGGTTTGGTTTGATATGTCAGTGCCCTGTTGGATGATGGGATTATTTTAGAGGGGATGAACTGGTACAGAGTCTTTAAGGAAGGTTTGGTTTGATATGTCAGTGCCCTGTTGGATGATGGGATTATTTTAGAGGGGATGAACTGGTACGGAGTCTTTAAGGAAGGTTTGGTTTGATATGTCAGTGCCCTGTTGGATGATGGGATTATTTTAGAGGGGATGAACTGGTACGGAGTCTTTAAGGAAGGTTTTGTTTGATATGTCAGCGCCCTATTGGATGATGGGATTGTTTTAGAGGGGATGAACTGGAACGGAGTCTTTAAGGAAGGTTTCGTTTGATATGTCAGTGCCCTGTTGGATGATGGGATTATTTTAGAGGGGATGAACTGGTACGGAGTCTTTCTGGTGTTTGATATGTCAGTGCCCTGTTGGATGATGGGATTGTTTTAGAGGGGATGAACTGGTACGGAGTCTTTAATTAAGGAAGGTTTTGTTTGACGATCGGATGAAATTGACTAATTATCATTACTAATTATCATTACTAATTATCTTTACTAATTATCTTTACTAATTATCATTACTAATTATCTTTACTAATTATCTTTACTAATTATCATTAATAAATATCTTTACTAATTATCTTTACTAATTAGGCTCGATGTTACTTTCACTCTGTCTCCTAACACAAATAGCCACAAAAACTGAACATCAACCCTGTTAGACCCTAAAGAACTGAACATCAACCCCCTCAGACCCTAAAGAACTGAACATCAACCCTGTCAGACCCTAAAGACCTGAACATCAACCATGTTAGACCCTAAAGACCTGAACATCAACCCTGTTAGACCCTAAAGACCTGAACATCAACCCTGTTAGACCCTAAAGACCTGAACATCAACCCTGTTAGACCCTAAAGAACTGAACATCAACCCTGTTAGACCCTAAAGACCTGAACATCAACCCTGTTAGACCCTAAAGAACTGAACATCAACCCTGTCAGACCCTAAAGAACTGAACATCAACCCTGTTAGACCCTAAAGAACTGAACATCAACCCTGTTAGACCCTAAAGACCTGAACATCAACCCTGTTAGACCCTAAAGACCTGAACATCAACCCTCTCAGACCCTAAAGAACTGAACATCAACCCTCTCCGACCCTAAAGAACTGAACATCAACCCTGTTAGACCCTATAGAACTGAACATCAACCCTCTCCGACCCTAAAGACCTGAACATCAACCCTCTCAGACCCTATAGAACTGAACATCAACCCTCTCAGACCCTATAGAACTGAACATCAACCCTCTCAGACCCTAAAGAACTGAACATCAACCCCCTCAGACCCTAAAGAACTGAACATACACCCTGTTAGACCCTAAAGAACTGAACATCAACCCTCTCAGACCCTATAGAACTGAACATCAACCCTCTCAGACCCTATAGAACTGAACATCAACCCTCTCAGACCCTAAAGAACTGAACATCAACCCCCTCAGACCCTAAAGAACTGAACATCAACCCTGTTAGACCCTATAGAACTGAACATCAACCCTGTTAGATCCTAAGAACTGAACATCAACCCTCTCAGACCCTAAAGACCTGAACATCAACCCTGTTAGACCCTAAAGAACTGAACATCAACCCTGTTAGACCCTAAAGACCTGAACATCAACCCTGTTAGACCCCATAGAACTGAACATTAACCCTGTTAGACCCTAAAGACCTGAACATCAACCCTGTTAGACCCTATAGAACTGAACATCAACCCTGTTAAACCCTAAATAACTGAACATCAACTCTCTCCGACCCTATAGAACTGAAACATCAACCCTCTCAGACCCTATAGAACTGAAACATCAACCCTCTCCGACCCTATAGAACTGAACATCAACCCTCTCAGACCCTAAAGAACTGAACATCAACCCTCTCAGACCCTAAAGAACTGAACATCAACCCTGTTAGACCCTCAGACCCTAAAGACCTGAACATCAACCCTGTTAGACCCTAAAGAACTGAACATCAACCCTGTTAGACCCTATAGAACTGAACATCAACCCTGTTAGACCCTAAAGAACTGAACATCAACCCTCTCCGACCCTATAGAACTGAAACATCAACCCTGTCAGACCCTAAAGACCTGAACATCAACCCTTTCCGACCCTATAGAACTGAAACATCAACCCTCTCCGACCCTAAAGAACTGAACATCAACCCTGTTAGACCCTCAGACACTAAAGACCTGAACATCAACCCTCTCAGACCCTAAAGACCTGAACATCAACCCTGTTAGACCCTATAGAACTGAACATCAACCCTGTTAGACCCTAAAGAACTGAACATCAAACCTGTTAGACCCTAAAGAACTGAACATCAACCCTGTTAGACCCTAAAGACCTGAGCATCAACCCTGTTAGACCCTAAAGACCCTAAAGACCTGAACATCAACCCCGTCAGACCCTAAAGAACTGAACATCAACCCTGTCAGACCCTAAAGAACTGAACATCAACCCTGTTAGACCCTAAAGACCTGAACATCAACCCTGTTAGACCCTAAAGACCTGAACATCAACCCTGTTAGACCCTAAAGAACTGAACATCAACCCTGTTAGACCCTAAAGACCTGAACATCAATCCTCTCAGACCCTAAAGACCTGAACATCAACCCTGTTAGACCCTAAAGACCTGAACATCAACCCTGTTAGACCCTAAAGACCTGAACATCCAGCCTCTCAGACCCTAAAGACCCTAAAGACCTGAACATCAACCCTGTTAGACCCTAAAGACCTGAACATCAATCCTCTCCGACCCTAAAGACCTGAACATCAACCCTGTTAGACCCTAAAGACCTGAACATCAACCCCCTCAGACCCTAAAGAACTGAACATCAACCCTGTTAGACCCTATATAACTGAACATCAACCCTCTCAGACCCTAAAGACCTGAACATCAACCCTGTTAGACCCTAAAGAACTGAACATCAACCCTGTTAGACCCTAAAGACCTGAACATCAACCCAGTTAGACCCCATAGAACTGAACATCAACCCTGTTAGACCCTAAAGACCTGAACATCAACCCTGTTAGACCCTATAGAACTGAACATCAACCCTGTTAGATCCTAAAGAACTGAACATCAACCCTCTCCGACCCTATAGAACTGAAACATCAACCCTGTCAGACCCTAAAGACCTGAACATCAACCCTCTCCGACCCTATAGAACTGAAACATCAACCCTCTCAGACCCTATAGAACTGAAACATCAACCCTCTCCGACCCTATAGAACTGAACATCAACCCTCTCAGACCCTAAAGAACTGAACATCAACCCTCTCAGACCCTAAAGAACTGAACATCAACCCTGTTAGACCCTCAGACCCTAAAGAACTGAACATCAACCCTGTTAGACCCTAAAGAACTGAACATCAACCCTGTTAGACCCTAAAGACCCTAAAGACCTGAACATCAACCCTCTCAGACCCTAAAGAACTGAATATCAACCCTGTTAGACCCTAAAGACCTGAACATCAACCCTGTTACACCCTAAAGACCTGAACATCAACCCCCTCAGACCCTAAAGACCTGAACATCAACCCTGTTAGACCCTATAGAACTGAACATCAACCCTGTTAGACCCCAAAGAACTGAACATCAACCCTGTTAGACCCTAAAGAACTGAACATCAACCCTGTTAGACCCTAAAGACCTGAGCATCAACCCTGTTAGACCCTAAAGACCCTAAAGACCTGAACATCAACCCCGTCAGACCCTAAAGAACTGAACATCAACCCTGTCAGACCCTAAAGAACTGAATATCAACCCTGTTAGACCCTAAAGACCTGAACATCAAGCCGCTCAGACCCTAAAGACCTGAACATCAACCCGTTTAGACCCTAAAGACCTGAACATCCAGCATCTCAGACCCTAAAGACCTGAACATCAACCCTGTTAGACCCTAAAGACCCTAAAGACCTGAACATCAACCCTCTCAGACCCTAAAGAACTGAATATCAACCCTGTTAGACCCTAAAGACCTGAACATCAACCCTGTTAGACCCTAAAGACCTGAACATCAACCCCCTCAGACCCTAAAGACCTGAACATCAACCCGTTTAGACCCTAAAGACCTGAACATCAACCCTGTTAGACCCTAAAGACCTGAACATCCAGCCTCTCAGACCCTAAAGACCTGAACATCAACCCTGTTAGACCCTAAAGACCTGAACATCAACCCTCTCCGACCCTAAAGACCTGAACATC
The DNA here is from genome assembly GCF_034236695.1 of Oncorhynchus nerka. Classification (NCBI taxonomy): domain Eukaryota; kingdom Metazoa; phylum Chordata; class Actinopteri; order Salmoniformes; family Salmonidae; genus Oncorhynchus; species Oncorhynchus nerka. The sequence continues at coordinate 317,011 of NW_027040491.1, forward strand.
AACCCTGTTAGACCCTAAAGACCTGAACATCAACCCTCTCAGACCCTATAGAACTGAACATCAACCCTCTCAGACCCTAAAGAACTGAACATCAACCCCCTCAGACCCTAAAGACCTGAACATCAACCCTCTCCGACCCTATAGACCTGAACATCAACCCTGTTAGACCCTAAAGACCTGAACATCAACCCCCTCAGACCCTAAAGAACTGAACATCAGCCCTGTTAGACCCTAAAGAACTGAACATCAACCCTGTTAGACCCTAAAGAACTGAACATCAACCCTGTTAGACCCTAAAGAACTGAACATCAGCCCTGTTAGACCCTATAGAACTGAACATCAACCCTGTTAGACCCTAAGAACTGAACATCAACCCTGTTAGACCATAAAGAACTGAACATCAACCCTCTCAGACCCTAAAGACCTGAACATCAACCCTGTTAGACCCTAAAGAACTGAACATCAACCCTGTTAGACCCTAAAGACCTGAACATCAACCCTGTTAGACCCTATAGAACTGAACATCAACCCTGTTAGACCCTATAGAACTGAACATCAACCCTGTTAGACCCTAAAGAACTGAACATCAACCCTCTCCGACCCTATAGAACTGAAACATCAACCCTGTCAGACCCTAAAGACCTGAACATCAACCCTCTCCGACCCTATAGAACTGAAACATCAACCCTCTCAGACCCTATAGAACTGAAACATCAACCCTCTCCGACCCTATAGAACTGAACATCAACCCTGTTAGACCCTCAGACCCTATAGAACTGAACATCAACCCTCTCCGACCCTATAGAACTGAACATCAACCCTCTCAGACCCTAAAGAACAGAACATCAACCCTGTTAGACCCTCAGACCCTAAAGAACTGAACATCAACCCTGTTAGACCCTATAGAACTGAACATCAACCCTGTTAGACCCTAAAGACCCTAAAGACCTGAACATCAACCCTCTCAGACCCTAAAGAACTGAACATCAACCCTGTTAGACCCTAAAGACCTGAACATCAACCTGTTAGACCCTAAAGACCTGAACATCAACCCCCTCAGACCCTAAAGAGCTGAACATCAACCCTGTTAGACCCTATAGAACTGAACATCAACCCTGTTAGACCCTAAAGAACTGAACATCAACTCTGTTAGACCCTAAAGACCTGAGCATCAACCCTGTTAGACCCTAAAGACCTGAACATCAACCCTGTTAGACCCTAAAGACCTGAGCATCAACCCTGTTAGACCCTAAAGAACTGAACATCAACCCTGTTAGACCCTAAAGAACTGAACATCAACTCTGTTAGACCCTAAAGAACTGAACATCAACTCTGTTAGACCCTAAAGACCTGAGCATCAACCCTGTTAGACCCTAAAGAACTGAACATCAACTCTGTTAGACCCTAAAGACCTGAGCATCAACCCTGTTAGACCCTAAAGAACCTAAAGACCTGAACATCAACCCCGTCAGACCCTAAGGAACTGAACATCAACCCTGTCAGACCCTAAAGAACTGAACATCAACCCTGTTAGACCCTAAAGACCTGAACATCAACCCTGTTAGACCCTAAAGACCTGAACATCAACCCTGTTAGACCCTAAAGAACTGAACATCAACCCTGTTAGACCCTAAAGACCTGAACATCAACTCTCTCAGACCCTAAAGACCTGAACATCAACCCTGTTAGACCCTAAAGACCTGAACATCAACCCTGTTAGACCCTAAAGACCTGAACATCCAGCCTCTCAGACCCTAAAGACCCGAACATCAACATGTTAGACCCTAAAGACCTGAACATCAACCCCCTCAGACCCTAAAGACCTGAACATCAACCCTGTTAGACCCTATAGAACTGAACATCAACCCTGTTAGACCCTAAAGAACTGAACATCAACTCTGTTAGACCCTAAAGACCTGAGCATCAACCCTGTTAGACCCTAAAGACCTGAACATCAACCCTGTTAGACCCTAAAGACCTGAGCATCAACCCTGTTAGACCCTAAAGAACTGAACATCAACCCTGTTAGACCCTAAAGAACTGAACATCAACTCTGTTAGACCCTAAAGAACTGAACATCAACTCTGTTAGACCCTAAAGACCTGAGCATCAACCCTGTTAGACCCTAAAGACCTGAACATCAACCCTGTTAGACCCTAAAGAACTGAACATCAACTCTGTTAGACCCTAAAGAACTGAACATCAACTCTGTTAGACCCTAAAGAACTGAACATCAACCCTGTTAGACCCTAAAGAACTGAACATCAACTCTGTTAGACCCTAAAGACCTGAGCATCAACCCTGTTAGACCCTAAAGACCTGAACATCAACCCTGACCTGAGCATCAACCCTGTTAGACCCTAAAGAACTGAACATCAACCCTGTTAGACCCTAAAGAACTGAACATCAACTCTGTTAGACCCTAAAGACCTGAGCATCAACCCTGTTAGACCCTAAAGAACCTAAAGACCTGAACATCAACCCCGTCAGACCCTAAGGAACTGAACATCAACCCTGTCAGACCCTAAAGAACTGAACATCAACCCTGTTAGACCCTAAAGACCTGAACATCAACCCTGTTAGACCCTAAAGACCTGAACATCAACCCTGTTAGACCCTAAAGAACTGAACATCAACCCTGTTAGACCCTAAAGACCTGAACATCAACTCTCTCAGACCCTAAAGACCTGAACATCAACCCTGTTAGACCCTAAAGACCTGAACATCAACCCTGTTAGACCCTAAAGACCTGAACATCCAGCCTCTCAGACCCTAAAGACCCTAAAGACCTGAACATCAACCCTGTTAGACCCTAAAGACCTGAACATCAACCCTCTCCGACCCTAAAGACCTGAACATCAACCCTGTTAGACCCTAAAGACCTGAACATCAACCCCCTCAGACCCTAAAGAACTGAACATCAACCCTGTTAGACCCTATAGAACTGAACATCAACCCTGTTAGACCCTAAAGACCCTAAAGACCTGAACATACACCCTGTCAGACCCTAAAGACCTGAACATCAACCCTGTTAGACCCTAAAGAACTGAACATCAACCCTGTTAGACCCTAAAGACCTGAACATCAACCCTGTTAGACCCCATAGAACTGAACATCAACCCTGTTAGACCCTAAAGACCTGAACATCAACCCTGTTAGAACCTATAGAACTGAACATCAACCCTGTTAGACCCTAAAGAACTGAACATCAACCCTCTCCGACCCTATAGAACTGAAACATCAACCCTGTCAGACCCTAAAGACCTGAACATCAACCCTCTCCGACCCTATAGAACTGAAACATCAACCCTCTCAGACCCTATAGAACTGAAACATCAACCCTCTCCGACCCTATAGAACTGAACATCAACCCTCTCAGACCCTAAAGAACTGAACATCAACCATCTCAGACCCTAAAGAACTGAACATCAACCCTGTTAGACCCTCAGACCCTAAAGACCTGAACATCAACTCTGTTAGACCCTAAAGAACTGAACATCAACTCTGTTAGACCCTAAAGACCTGAGCATCAACCCTGTTAGACCCTAAAGAACTGAACATCAACTCTGTTAGACCCTAAAGACCTGAGCATCAACCCTGTTAGACCCTAAAGAACCTAAAGACCTGAACATCAACCCCGTCAGACCCTAAGGAACTGAACATCAACCCTGTCAGACCCTAAAGAACTGAACATCAACCCTGTTAGACCCTAAAGACCTGAACATCAACCCTGTTAGACCCTAAAGACCTGAACATCAACCCTGTTAGACCCTAAAGAACTGAACATCAACCCTGTTAGACCCTAAAGACCTGAACATCAACTCTCTCAGACCCTAAAGACCTGAACATCAACCCTGTTAGACCCTAAAGACCTGAACATCAACCCTGTTAGACCCTAAAGACCTGAACATCCAGCCTCTCAGACCCTAAAGACCCGAACATCAACATGTTAGACCCTAAAGACCTGAACATCAACCCCCTCAGACCCTAAAGACCTGAACATCAACCCTGTTAGACCCTATAGAACTGAACATCAACCCTGTTAGACCCTAAAGAACTGAACATCAACTCTGTTAGACCCTAAAGACCTGAGCATCAACCCTGTTAGACCCTAAAGACCTGAACATCAACCCTGTTAGACCCTAAAGACCTGAGCATCAACCCTGTTAGACCCTAAAGAACTGAACATCAACCCTGTTAGACCCTAAAGAACTGAACATCAACTCTGTTAGACCCTAAAGAACTGAACATCAACTCTGTTAGACCCTAAAGACCTGAGCATCAACCCTGTTAGACCCTAAAGACCTGAACATCAACCCTGTTAGACCCTAAAGAACTGAACATCAACTCTGTTAGACCCTAAAGAACTGAACATCAACTCTGTTAGACCCTAAAGAACTGAACATCAACCCTGTTAGACCCTAAAGAACTGAACATCAACTCTGTTAGACCCTAAAGACCTGAGCATCAACCCTGTTAGACCCTAAAGACCTGAACATCAACCCTGACCTGAGCATCAACCCTGTTAGACCCTAAAGAACTGAACATCAACCCTGTTAGACCCTAAAGAACTGAACATCAACTCTGTTAGACCCTAAAGACCTGAGCATCAACCCTGTTAGACCCTAAAGAACCTAAAGACCTGAACATCAACCCCGTCAGACCCTAAGGAACTGAACATCAACCCTGTCAGACCCTAAAGAACTGAACATCAATCCTGTTAGACCCTAAAGACCTGAACATCAACCCTGTTAGACCCTAAAGACCTGAACATCAACCCTGTTAGACCCTAAAGACCTGAACATCAACCCTGTTAGACCCTAAAGACCTGAACATCAACTCTCTCAGACCCTAAAGACCTGAACATCAACCCTGTTAGACCCTAAAGACCTGAACATCAACCCTGTTAGACCCTAAAGACCTGAACATCCAGCCTCTCAGACCCTAAAGACCCTAAATACCTGAACATCAACCCTGTTAGACCCTAAAGACCTGAACATCAACCCTCTCCGACCCTAAAGACCTGAACATCAACCCTGTTAGACCCTAAAGACCTGAACATCAACCCCCTCAGACCCTAAAGAACTGAACATCAACCCTGTTAGACCCTATAGAACTGAACATCAACCCTGTTAGACCCTAAAGACCCTAAAGACCTGAACATACACCCTGTCAGACCCTAAAGACCTGAACATCAACCCTGTTAGACCCTAAAGAACTGAACATCAACCCTGTTAGACCCTAAAGACCTGAACATCAACCCTGTTAGACCCCATAGAACTGAACATCAACCCTGTTAGACCCTAAAGACCTGAACATCAACCCTGTTAGAACCTATAGAACTGAACATCAACCCTGTTAGACCCTAAAGAACTGAACATCAACCCTCTCCGACCCTATAGAACTGAAACATCAACCCTGTCAGACCCTAAAGACCTGAACATCAACCCTCTCCGACCCTATAGAACTGAAACATCAACCCTCTCAGACCCTATAGAACTGAAACATCAACCCTCTCCGACCCTATAGAACTGAACATCAACCCTCTCAGACCCTAAAGAACTGAACATCAACCATCTCAGACCCTAAAGAACTGAACATCAACCCTGTTAGACCCTCAGACCCTAAAGACCTGAACATCAACCCTGTTAGACCCTAAAGAACTGAACATCAACCCTGTTAGACCCTATAGAACTGAACATCAACCCTGTTAGACCCTAAAGAACTGAACATCAAGCCTCTCCGACCCTATAGAACTGAAACATCAACCCTGTCAGACCCTAAAGACCTGAACATCAACCCTTTCCGACCCTATAGAACTGAAACATCAAGCCTCTCAGACCCTATAGAACTGAAACATCAACCCTCTCCGACCCTATAGAACTGAACATCAACCCTCTCAGACCCTAAAGAACTGAACATCAACCCTGTTAGACCCTCAGACCCTATAGAACTGAACATCAACCCTCTCCGACCCTATAGAACTGAACATCAACCCTCTCAGACCCTAAAGAACTGAACATCAACCCTGTTAGACCCTATAGAACTGAACATCAACCCTGTTAGACCCTAAAGACCCTAAAGACCTGAACATCAACCCTCTCAGACCCTAAAGAACTGAACATCAACCCTGTTAGACCCTAAAGACCTGAACATCAACCCTGTTAGACCCTAAAGACCTGAACATCAACCCCCTCAGACCCTAAAGACCTGAACATCAACCCTGTTAGACCCTATAGAACTGAACATCAACCCTGTTAGACCCCAAAGAACTGAACATCAACCCTGTTAGACCCTAAAGAACTGAACATCAACCCTGTTAGACCCTAAAGACCTGAACATCAACCCTGTTAGACCCTAAAGAACTGAACATCAACCCTGTTAGACCCTAAAGACCTGAACATCAACCCCCTCAGACCCTAAAGACCTGAACATCAACCCTCTCCGACCCTATAGAACTGAAACATCAACCCTCTCAGACCCTATAGAACTGAAACATCAACCCTCTCCGACCCTATAGAACTGAACATCAACCCTCTCAGACCCTAAAGAACTGAACATCAACCATCTCAGACCCTAAAGAACTGAACATCAACCCTGTTAGACCCTCAGACCCTAAAGACCTGAACATCAACCCTGTTAGACCCTATAGAACTGAATATCAACCCTGTTAGACCCTAAAGAACTGAACATCAAGCCTCTCCGACCCTATAGAACTGAAACATCAACCCTGTCAGACCCTAAAGACCTGAACATCAACCCTTTCCGACCCTATAGAACTGAAACATCAATCCTCTCAGACCCTATAGAACTGAAACATCAACCCTCTCCGACCCTATAGAACTGAACATCAACCCTCTCAGACCCTAAAGAACTGAACATCAACCCTGTTAGACCCTCAGACCCTATAGAACTGAGTATCAACCCTCTCCGACCCTATAGAACTGAACATCAACCCTCTCAGACCCTAAAGAACTGAACATCAACCCTGTTAGACCCTATAGAACTGAACATCAACCCTGTTAGACCCTAAAGACCCTAAAGACCTGAACATCAACCCTCTCAGACCCTAAAGAACTGAACATCAACCCTGTTAGACCCTAAAGACCTGAACATCAACCCTGTTAGACCCTAAAGACCTGAACATCAACCCCCTCAGACCCTAAAGACCTGAACATCAACCCTGTTAGACCCTATAGAACTGAACATCAACCCTGTTAGACCCCAAAGAACTGAACATCAACCCTGTTAGACCCTAAAGAACTGAACATCAACCCTGTTAGAACCTATAGAACTGAACATCAACCCTGTTAGACCCTAAAGAACTGAACATCAACCCTCTCCGACCCTATAGAACTGAAACATCAACCCTGTCAGACCCTAAAGACCTGAACATCAACCCTCTCCGACCCTATAGAACTGAAACATCAACCCTCTCAGACCCTATAGAACTGAAACATCAACCCTCTCCGACCCTATAGAACTGAACATCAACCCTCTCAGACCCTAAAGAACTGAACATCAACCCTCTCAGACCCTAAAGAACTGAACATCAACCCTGTTAGACCCTCAGACCCTAAAGACCTGAACATCAACCCTGTTAGACCCTAAAGAACTGAACATCAACCCTGTTAGACCCTATAGAACTGAACATCAACCATGTTAGACCCTAAAGAACTGAACATCAAGCCTCTCCGACCCTATAGAACTGAAACATCAACCCTCTCAGACCCTATAGAACTGAACATCAACCCTCTCAGACCCTAAAGAACTGAACATCAACCCTCTCAGACCCTAAAGAACTGAACATCAACCCTGTTAGACCCTCAGACCCTAAAGACCTGAACATCAACCCTGTTAGACCCTAAAGAACTGAACATCAACCCTGTTAGACCCTATAGAACTGAACATCAACCATGTTAGACCCTAAAGAACTGAACATCAAGCCTCTCCGACCCTATAGAACTGAAACATCAACCCTGTCAGACCCTAAAGACCTGAACATCAACCCTTTCCGACCCTATAGAACTGAAACATCAACCCTCTCAGACCCTATAGAACTGAAACATCAACCCTCTCCGACCCTATAGAACTGAACATCAACCCTCTCAGACCCTAAAGAACTGAACATCAACCCTGTTAGACCCTCAGACCCTATAGAACTGAACATCAACCCTCTCCGACCCTATAGAACTGAACATCAACCCTCTCAGACCCTAAAGAACTGAACATCAACCCTGTTAGACCCTCAGACCCTAAAGAACTGAACATCAACCCTGTTAGACCCTATAGAACTGAACATCAACCCTGTTAGACCCTAAAGACCCTAAAGACCTGAACATCAACCCTCTCAGACCCTAAAGAACTGAACATCAACCCTGTTAGACCCTAAAGACCTGAACATCAACCCTGTTAGACCCTAAAGACCTGAACATCAACCCCCTCAGACCCTAAAGACCTGAACATCAACCCTGTTAGACCCTATAGAACTGAACATCAACCCTGTTAGACCCCAAAGAACTGAACATCAACCCTGTTAGACCCTAAAGAACTGAACATCAACCCTGTTAGACCCTAAAGACCTGAGCATCAACCCTGTTAGACCCTAAAGACCCTAAAGACCTGAACATCAACCCTGTCAGACCCTAAAGAACTGAACATCAACCCTGTCAGACCCTAAAGAACTGAACATCAACCCTGTTAGACCCTAAAGACCTGAACATCAACCCTGTTAGACCCTAAAGACCTGAACATCAACCCTGTTAGACCCTATAGAACTGAACATCAACCCTGTTAGACCCTAAAGACCTGAACATCAACCCTGTTAGAACCTATAGAACTGAACATCAACCCTGTTAGACCCTAAAGAACTGAACATCAACCCTCTCCGACCCTATAGAACTGAAACATCAACCCTGTCAGACCCTAAAGACCTGAACATCACATCTCTCCGACCCTATAGAACTGAAACATCAACCCTCTCAGACCCTATAGAACTGAAACATCAACCCTCTCCGACCCTATAGAACTGAACATCAACCCTCTCAGACCCTAAAGAACTGAACATCAACCCTCTCAGACCCTAAAGAACTGAACATCAACCCTGTTAGACCCTCAGACCCTAAAGACCTGAACATCAACCCTGTTAGACCCTAAAGAACTGAACATCAACCCTGTTAGACCCTATAGAACTGAACATCAACCCTGTTAGACCCTAAAGAACTGAACATCAAGCCTCTCCGACCCTATAGAACTGAAACATCAACCCTCTCAGACCCTATAGAACTGAAACATCAACCCTCTCCGACCCTATAGAACTGAACATCAACCCTCTCAGACCCTAAAGAACTGAACATCAACCCTGTTAGACCCTATAGAACTGAACATCAACCCTGTTAGACCCTAAAGACCCTAAAGACCTGAACATCAACCCTCTCAGACCCTAAAGAACTGAACATCAACCCTGTTAGACCCTAAAGACCTGAACATCAACCCTGTTAGACCCTAAAGACCTGAACATCAACCCCCTCAGACCCTAAAGACCTGAACATCAACCCTGTTAGACCCTATAGAACTGAACATCAACCCTGTTAGACCCCAAAGAACTGAACATCAACCCTGTTAGACCCTAAAGAACTGAACATCAACCCTGTTAGACCCTAAAGACCTGAGCATCAACCCTGTTAGACCCTAAAGACCCTAAAGACCTGAACATCAACCCCGTCAGACCCTAAAGAACTGAACATCAACCCTGTCAGACCCTAAGAACTGAACATCAACCCTGTTAGACCCTAAAGACCTGAACATCAACCCTGTTAGACCCTAAAGACCTGAACATCAACCCTGTTAGACCCTATAGAACTGAACATCAACCCTGTTAGACCCTAAAGACCTGAACATCAACCCTGTTAGAACCTAAAGACCTGAACATCAACCCTGTTAGAACCTATAGAACTGAACATCAACCCTGTTAGACCCTAAAGAACTGAACATCAACCCTCTCCGACCCTATAGAACTGAAACATCAACCCTGTCAGACCCTAAAGACCTGAACATCACATCTCTCCGACCCTATAGAACTGAAACATCAACCCTCAACCCTCTCAGACCCTATAGAACTGAAACATCAACCCTCTCCGACCCTATAGAACTGAACATCAACCCTCTCAGACCCTAAAGAACTGAACATCAACCCTCTCAGACCCTAAAGAACTGAACATCAACCCTGTTAGACCCTCAGACCCTAAAGACCTGAACATCAACCCTGTTAGACCCTAAAGAACTGAACATCAACCCTGTTAGACCCTATAGAACTGAACATCAACCCTGTTAGACCCTAAAGAACTGAACATCAAGCCTCTCCGACCCTATAGAACTGAAACATCAACCCTCTCAGACCCTAAGAACTGAACATCAACCCTCTCCGACCCTATAGAACTGAACATCAACCCTCTCAGACCCTAAAGAACTGAACATCAACCCTGTTAGACCCTATAGAACTGAACATCAACCCTGTTAGACCCTAAAGACCTAAAGACCTGAACATCAACCCTCTCAGACCCTAAAGAACTGAACATCAACCCTGTTAGACCCTAAAGACCTGAACATCAACCCTGTTAGACCCTAAAGACCTGAACATCAACCCCCTCAGACCCTAAAGACCTGAACATCAACCCTGTTAGACCCTAAGAACTGAACATCAACCCTGTTAGACCCCAAAGAACTGAACATCAACCCTGTTAGACCCTAAAGAACTGAACATCAACCCTGTTAGACCCTAAAGACCTGAGCATCAACCCTGTTAGACCCTAAAGACCCTAAAGACCTGAACATCAACCCCGTCAGACCCTAAAGAACTGAACATCAACCCTGTCAGACCCTAAAGAACTGAACATCAACCCTGTTAGACCCTAAAGACCTGAACATCAACCCTGTTAGACCCTAAAGACCTGAACATCAACCCTGTTAGACCCTATAGAACTGAACATCAACCCTGTTAGACCCTAAAGACCTGAACATCAACCCTGTTAGAACCTATAGAACTGAACATCAACCCTGTTAGACCCTAAAGAACTGAACATCAACCCTCTCCGACCCTATAGAACTGAAACATCAACCCTGTCAGACCCTAAAGACCTGAACATCAACCCTCTCCGACCCTATAGAACTGAAACATCAACCCTCTCAGACCCTATAGAACTGAAACATCAACCCTCTCCGACCCTAAGAACTGAACATCAACCCTCTCAGACCCTAAAGAACTGAACATCAACCCTCTCAGACCCTAAAGAACTGAACATCAACCCTGTTAGACCCTCAGACCCTAAAGACCTGAACATCAACCCTGTTAGACCCTAAAGAACTGAACATCAACCCTGTTAGACCCTATAGAACTGAACATCAACCCTGTTAGACCCTAAAGAACTGAACATCAAGCCTCTCCGACCCTATAGAACTGAAACATCAACCCTGTCAGACCCTAAAGACCTGAACATCAACCCTTTCCGACCCTATAGAACTGAAACATCAACCCTCTCAGACCCTATAGAACTGAAACATCAACCCTCTCCGACCCTATAGAACTGAACATCAACCCTCTCAGACCCTAAAGAACTGAACATCAACCCTGTTAGACCCTCAGACCCTATAGAACTGAACATCAACCCTCTCCGACCCTATAGAACTGAACATCAACCCTCTCAGACCCTAAAGAACTGAACATCAACCCTGTTAGACCCTATAGAACTGAACATCAACCCTGTTAGACCCTAAAGACCCTAAAGACCTGAACATCAACCCTCTCAGACCCTAAAGAACTGAACATCAACCCTGTTAGACCCTAAAGACCTGAACATCAACCCTGTTAGACCCTAAAGACCTGAACATCAACCCCTCAGACCCTAAAGACCTGAACATCAACCCTGTTAGACCCTAAAGAACTGAACATCAACCCTGTTAGACCCCAAAGAACTGAACATCAACCCTGTTAGACCCTAAAGAACTGAACATCAACCCTGTTAGAACCTATAGAACTGAACATCAACCCTGTTAGACCCTAAAGAACTGAACATCAACCCTCTCCGACCCTATAGAACTGAAACATCAACCCTGTCAGACCCTAAAGACCTGAACATCAACCCTCTCCGACCCTATAGAACTGAAACATCAACCCTCTCAGACCCTATAGAACTGAAACATCAACCCTCTCCGACCCTAAAGAACTGAATATCAACCCTCTCAGACCCTAAAGAACTGAACATCAACCCTCTCAGACCCTAAAGAACTGAACATCAACCCTGTTAGACCCTCAGACCCTAAAGACCTGAACATCAACCCTGTTAGACCCTAAAGAACTGAACATCAACCCTGTTAGACCCTATAGAACTGAACATCAACCCTGTTAGACCCTAAAGAACTGAACATCAAGCCTCTCCGACCCTATAGAACTGAAACATCAACCCTGTCAGACCCTAAAGACCTGAACATCAACCCTTTCCGACCCTATAGAACTGAAACATCAATCCTCTCAGACCCTATAGAACTGAAACATCAACCCTCTCCGACCCTATAGAACTGAACATCAACCCTCTCAGACCCTAAAGAACTGAACATCAACCCTGTTAGACCCTCAGACCCTATAGAACTGAACATCAACCCTCTCCGACCCTATAGAACTGAACATCAACCCTCTCAGACCCTAAAGAACTGAACATCAACCCTGTTAGACCCTCAGACCCTAAAGAACTGAACATCAACCCTGTTAGACCCTATAGAACTGAACATCAACCCTGTTAGACCCTAAAGACCCTAAAGACCTGAACATCAACCCTCTCAGACCCTAAAGAACTGAACATCAACCCTGTTAGACCCTAAAGACCTGAACATCAACCCTGTTAGACCCTAAAGACCTGAACATCAACCCCCTCAGACCCTAAAGACCTGAACATCAACCCTGTTAGACCCTATAGAACTGAACATCAACCCTGTTAGACCCCAAAGAACTGAACATCAACCCTGTTAGACCCTAAAGAACTGAACATCAACCCTGTTAGACCCTAAAGACCTGAGCATCAACCCTGTTAGACCCTAAAGACCCTAAAGACCTGAACATCAACCCTGTCAGACCCTAAAGAACTGAACATCAACCCTGTCAGACCCTAAAGAACTGAACATCAACCCTGTTAGACCCTAAAGACCTGAACATCAACCCTGTTAGACCCTAAAGACCTGAACATCAACCCTGTTAGACCCTATAGAACTGAACATCAACCCTGTTAGACCCTAAAGACCTGAACATCAACCCTGTTAGAACCTATAGAACTGAACATCAACCCTGTTAGACCCTAAAGAACTGAACATCAACCCTCTCCGACCCTATAGAACTGAACATCAACCCTGTCAGACCCTAAAGACCTGAACATCACCTCTCCGACCCTATAGAACTGAAACATCAACCCTCTCAGACCCTATAGAACTGAAACATCAACCCTCTCCGACCCTATAGAACTGAACATCAACCCTCTCAGACCCTAAAGAACTGAACATCAACCCTCTCAGACCCTAAAGAACTGAACATCAACCCTGTTAGACCCTCAGACCCTAAAGACCTGAACATCAACCCTGTTAGACCCTAAAGAACTGAACATCAACCCTGTTAGACCCTATAGAACTGAACATCAACCCTGTTAGACCCTAAAGAACTGAACATCAAGCCTCTCCGACCCTATAGAACTGAAACATCAACCCTCTCAGACCCTATAGAACTGAAACATCAACCCTCTCCGACCCTATAGAACTGAACATCAACCCTCTCAGACCCTAAAGAACTGAACATCAACCCTGTTAGACCCTATAGAACTGAACATCAACCCTGTTAGACCCTAAAGACCCTAAAGACCTGAACATCAACCCTCTCAGACCCTAAAGAACTGAACATCAACCCTGTTAGACCCTAAAGACCTGAACATCAACCCTGTTAGACCCTAAAGACCTGAACATCAACCCCCTCAGACCCTAAAGACCTGAACATCAACCCTGTTAGACCCTATAGAACTGAACATCAACCCTGTTAGACCCCAAAGAACTGAACATCAACCCTGTTAGACCCTAAAGAACTGAACATCAACCCTGTTAGACCCTAAAGACCTGAGCATCAACCCTGTTAGACCCTAAAGACCCTAAAGACCTGAACATCAACCCCGTCAGACCCTAAAGAACTGAACATCAACCCTGTCAGACCCTAAGAACTGAACATCAACCCTGTTAGACCCTAAAGACCTGAACATCAACCCTGTTAGACCCTAAAGACCTGAACATCAACCCTGTTAGACCCTATAGAACTGAACATCAACCCTGTTAGACCCTAAAGACCTGAACATCAACCCTGTTAGAACCTATAGAACTGAACATCAACCCTGTTAGACCCTAAAGAACTGAACATCAACCCTCTCCGACCCTATAGAACTGAAACATCAACCCTGTCAGACCCTAAAGACCTGAACATCAACCCTCTCCGACCCTATAGAACTGAAACATCAACCCTCTCAGACCCTATAGAACTGAAACATCAACCCTCTCCGACCCTATAGAACTGAACATCAACCCTCTCAGACCCTAAAGAACTGAACATCAACCCTCTCAGACCCTAAAGAACTGAACATCAACCCTGTTAGACCCTCAGACCCTAAAGACCTGAACATCAACCCTGTTAGACCCTAAAGAACTGAACATCAACCCTGTTAGACCCTATAGAACTGAACATCAACCCTGTTAGACCCTAAAGAACTGAACATCAAGCCTCTCCGACCCTATAGAACTGAAACATCAACCCTGTCAGACCCTAAAGACCTGAACATCAACCCTTTCCGACCCTATAGAACTGAAACATCAACCCTCTCAGACCCTATAGAACTGAAACATCAACCCTCTCCGACCCTATAGAACTGAACATCAACCCTCTCAGACCCTAAAGAACTGAACATCAACCCTGTTAGACCCTCAGACCCTATAGAACTGAACATCAACCCTCTCCGACCCTATAGAACTGAACATCAACCCTCTCAGACCCTAAAGAACTGAACATCAACCCCGTTAGACCCTCAGACCCTAAAGAACTGAACATCAACTCTGTTAGACCCTATAGAACTGAACATCAACCCTGTTAGACCCTAAAGACCCTAAAGACCTGAACATCAACCCTCTCAGAACCTAAAGAACTGAACATCAACCCTGTTAGACCCTAAAGACCTGAACATCAACCCTCTCAGAACCTAAAGACCTGAACATCAACCCCCTCAGACCCTAAAGACCTGAACATCAACCCTGTTAGACCCTATAGAACTGAACATCAACCCTGTTAGACCCCAAAGAACTGAACATCAACCCTGTTAGACCCTAAAGAACTGAACATCAACCCTGTTAGAACCTATAGAACTGAACATCAACCCTGTTAGACCCTAAAGAACTGAACATCAACCCTCTCCGACCCTATAGAACTGACACATCAACCCTGTCAGACCCTAAAGACCTGAACATCAACCCTCTCCGACCCTATAGAACTGAAACATCAACCCTCTCAGACCCTATAGAACTGAAACATCAACCCTCTCCGACCCTAAAGAACTGAATATCAACCCTCTCAGACCCTAAAGAACTGAACATCAACCCTGTTAGACCCTCAGACCCTAAAGACCTGAACATCAACCCTGTTAGACCCTAAAGAACTGAACATCAACCCTGTTAGACCCTATAGAACTGAACATCAACCCTGTTAGACCCTAAAGAACTGAACATCAAGCCTCTCCGACCCTATAGAACTGAAACATCAACCCTGTCAGACCCTAAAGACCTGAACATCAACCCTTTCCGACCCTATAGAACTGAAACATCAACCTCTCAGACCCTATAGAACTGAAACATCAACCCTCTCCGACCCTATAGAACTGAACATCAACCCTCTCAGACCCTAAAGAACTGAACATCAACCCTGTTAGACCCTCAGACCCTATAGAACTGAACATCAACCCTCTCCGACCCTATAGAACTGAACATCAACCCTCTCAGACCCTAAAGAACTGAACATCAACCCTGTTAGACCCTCAGACCCTAAAGAACTGAACATCAACCCTGTTAGACCCTATAGAACTGAACATCAACCCTGTTAGACCCTAAAGACCCTAAAGACCTGAACATCAACCCTCTCAGACCCTAAAGAACTGAACATCAACCCTGTTAGACCCTAAAGACCTGAACATCAACCCTGTTAGACCCTAAAGACCTGAACATCAACCCCCTCAGACCCTAAAGACCTGAACATCAACCCTGTTAGACCCTATAGAACTGAACATCAACCCTGTTAGACCCCAAAGAACTGAACATCAACCCTGTTAGACCCTAAAGAACTGAACATCAACCCTGTTAGACCCTAAAGACCTGAGCATCAACCCTGTTAGACCCTAAAGACCCTAAAGACCTGAACATCAACCCTGTCAGACGATAAAGAACTGAACATCAACCCTGTCAGACCCTAAAGAACTGAACATCAACCCTGTTAGACCCTAAAGACCTGAACATCAACCCTGTTAGACCCTAAAGACCTGAACATCAACCCTGTTAGACCCTAAAGAACTGAACATCAACCCTGTTAGACCCTAAAGACCTGAACATCAACCCTGTTAGACCCTAAAGACCTGAACATCCAGCCTCTCAGACCCTAAAGACCCTAAAGACCTGAACATCAACCCTGTTAGACCCTAAAAACCTGAACATCAACCCTCTCCGACCCTAAAGACCTGAACATCAACCCTGTTAGACCCTAAAGACCTGAACATCAACCCTCTCAGACCCTATAGAACTGAACATCAACCCTCTCAGACCCTAAAGAACTGAACATCAACCCCCTCAGACCCTAAAGAACTGAACATACACCCTGTCAGACCCTAAAGACCTGAACATCAACCCTGTTAGACCCTAAAGACCTGAACATCAACCCCCTCAGACCCTAAAGAACTGAACATCAGCCCTGTTAGACCCTAAAGAACTGAACATCAACCCTGTTAGACCCTAAAGAACTGAACATCAACCCTGTTAGACCCTATAGAACTGAACATCAACCCTGTTAGACCCTAAGAACTGAACATCAACCCTGTTAGACCATAAAGAACTGAACATCAACCCTCTCAGACCCTAAAGACCTGAACATCAACCCTGTTAGACCCTAAAGAACTGAACATCAACCCTGTTAGACCCTATAGAACTGAACATCAACCCTGTTAGACCCTATAGAACTGAACATCAACCCTGTTAGACCCTAAAGAACTGAACATCAACCCTGTTAGACCCTATAGAACTGAAACATCAACCCTCTCAGACCCTATAGAACTGAAACATCAACCCTCTCAGACCCTATAGAACTGAAACATCAACCCTCTCCGACCCTATAGAACTGAACATCAACCCTCTCAGACCCTAAAGAACTGAACATCAACCCTGTTAGACCCTCAGACCCTATAGAACTGAACATCAACCCTCTCCGACCCTATAGAACTGAACATCAACCCTCTCAGACCCTAAAGAACTGAACATCAACCCCGTTAGACCCTCAGACCCTAAAGAACTGAACATCAACTCTGTTAGACCCTATAGAACTGAACATCAACCCTGTTAGACCCTAAAGACCCTAAAGACCTGAACATCAACCCTCTCAGAACCTAAAGAACTGAACATCAACCCTGTTAGACCCTAAAGACCTGAACATCAACCCTCTCAGAACCTAAAGACCTGAACATCAACCCCCTCAGACCCTAAAGACCTGAACATCAACCCTGTTAGACCCTATAGAACTGAACATCAACCCTGTTAGACCCCAAAGAACTGAACATCAACCCTGTTAGACCCTAAAGAACTGAACATCAACCCTGTTAGAACCTATAGAACTGAACATCAACCCTGTTAGACCCTAAAGAACTGAACATCAACCCTCTCCGACCCTATAGAACTGACACATCAACCCTGTCAGACCCTAAAGACCTGAACATCAACCCTCTCCGACCCTATAGAACTGAAACATCAACCCTAGACCCTAAGAACTGAAACATCAACCCTCTCCGACCCTATAGAACTGAACATCAACCCTCTCAGACCCTAAAGAACTGAATATCAACCCTCTCAGACCCTAAAGAACTGAACATCAACCCTGTTAGACCCTCAGACCCTAAAGACCTGAACATCAACCCTGTTAGACCCTAAAGAACTGAACATCAACCCTGTTAGACCCTATAGAACTGAACATCAACCCTGTTAGACCCTAAAGAACTGAACATCAAGCCTCTCCGACCCTATAGAACTGAAACATCAACCCTGTCAGACCCTAAAGACCTGAACATCAACCCTTTCCGACCCTATAGAACTGAAACATCAATCCTCTCAGACCCTATAGAACTGAAACATCAACCCTCTCCGACCCTATAGAACTGAACATCAACCCTCTCAGACCCTAAAGAACTGAACATCAACCCTGTTAGACCCTCAGACCCTATAGAACTGAACATCAACCCTCTCCGACCCTATAGAACTGAACATCAACCCTCTCAGACCCTAAAGAACTGAACATCAACCCTGTTAGACCCTCAGACCCTAAAGAACTGAACATCAACCCTGTTAGACCCTATAGAACTGAACATCAACCCTGTTAGACCCTAAAGACCCTAAAGACCTGAACATCAACCCTCTCAGACCCTAAAGAACTGAACATCAACCCTGTTAGACCCTAAAGACCTGAACATCAACCCTGTTAGACCCTAAAGACCTGAACATCAACCCTGTTCAGACCCTAAAGACCTGAACATCAACCCTGTTAGACCCTATAGAACTGAACATCAACCCTGTTAGACCCCAAAGAACTGAACATCAACCCTGTTAGACCCTAAAGAACTGAACATCAACCCTGTTAGACCCTAAAGACCTGAACATCAACCCTGTTAGACCCTAAAGACCTAAAGACCTGAACATCAACCCTGTCAGACGATAAAGAACTGAACATCAACCCTGTCAGACCCTAAAGAACTGAACATCAACCCTGTTAGACCCTAAAGACCTGAACATCAACCCTGTTAGACCCTAAAGACCTGAACATCAACCCTGTTAGACCCTAAAGAACTGAACATCAACCCTGTTAGACCCTAAAGACCTGAACATCAACCCTGTTAGACCCTAAAGACCTGAACATCCAGCCTCTCAGACCCTAAAGACCCTAAAGACCTGAACATCAACCCTGTTAGACCCTAAAAACCTGAACATCAACCCTCTCCGACCCTAAAGACCTGAACATCAACCCTGTTAGACCCTAAAGACCTGAACATCAACCCTCTCAGACCCTATAGAACTGAACATCAACCCTCTCAGACCCTAAAGAACTGAACATCAACCCCCTCAGACCCTAAAGAACTGAACATACACCCTGTCAGACCCTAAAGACCTGAACATCAACC
Source organism: Oncorhynchus nerka (assembly GCF_034236695.1). Classification (NCBI taxonomy): domain Eukaryota; kingdom Metazoa; phylum Chordata; class Actinopteri; order Salmoniformes; family Salmonidae; genus Oncorhynchus; species Oncorhynchus nerka. The sequence continues at coordinate 336,498 of NW_027040491.1, forward strand.
CTGTTAGACCCTAAAGACCTGAACATCAACCCCCTCAGACCCTAAAGAACTGAACATCAGCCCTGTTAGACCCTAAAGAACTGAACATCAACCCTGTTAGACCCTAAAGAACTGAACATCAACCCTGTTAGACCCTATAGAACTGAACATCAACCCTGTTAGACCCTAAGAACTGAACATCAACCCTGTTAGACCATAAAGAACTGAACATCAACCCTCTCAGACCCTAAAGACCTGAACATCAACCCTGTTAGACCCTAAAGAACTGAACATCAACCCTGTTAGACCCTATAGAACTGAACATCAACCCTGTTAGACCCTATAGAACTGAACATCAACCCTGTTAGACCCTAAAGAACTGAACATCAACCCTGTTAGACCCTATAGAACTGAAACATCAACCCTCTCAGACCCTATAGAACTGAAACATCAACCCTCTCAGACCCTATAGAACTGAAACATCAACCCTCTCCGACCCTATAGAACTGAACATCAACCCTCTCAGACCTTAAAGAACTGAACATCAACCCTGTTAGACCCTCAGACCCTATAGAACTGAACATCAATTCTCTCCGACCCTATAGAACTGAACATCAACCCTCTCAGACCCTAAAGAACTGAACATCAATCCTGTTAGAACCTCAGACCCTAAAGAACGGAACATCAACCCTGTTAGACCCTATAGAACTGAACATCAACCCTGTTAGACCCTAAAGACCCTAAAGACCTGAACATCAACCCTCTCAGACCCTAAAGAACTGAACATCAACCCTGTTAGACCCTAAAGACCTGAACATCAACCCTGTTAGACCCTAAAGACCTGAACATCAACCCCCTCAGACCCTAAAGACCTGAACATCAACCCTGTTAGACCCTATAGAACTGAACATCAACCCTGTTAGACCCTAAAGAACTGAACATCAACCCTGTTAGACCCTAAAGACCTGAGCATCAACCCTTTCCGACCCTATAGAACTGAAACATCAACCCTCTCAGACCCTATAGAACTGAAACATCAACCCTCTCCGACCCTATAGAACTGAACATCAACCCTCTCAGACCCTAAAGAACTGAACATCAACCCTGTTAGACCCTAAAGACCTGAACATCAACCCTGTTAGACCCTAAAGACCTGAACATCAACCCCCTCAGACCCTAAAGACCTGTACATCAACCCTGTTAGACCCTATAGAACTGAACATCAACCCTGTTAGACCCTAAAGAACTGAACATCAACCCTGTTAGACCCTAAAGACCTGAGCATCAACCCTGTTAGACCCTAAAGACCCTAAAGACCTGAACATCAACCCCGTCAGACCCTAAAGACCTGAACATCAACCCTGTTAGACCCTAAAGATCTGAACATCAACCCTGTTAGACCCTAAAGAACTGAACATCAACCCTGTTAGACCCTAAAGACCTGAATATCAACCCTCTCAGACCCTAAAGACCTGAACATCAACCCTGTTAGACCCTAAAGACCTGAACATCAACCCTGTTAGACCCTAAAGACCTGAACATCCAACCTCTCAGACCCTAAAGACCCTAAAGACCTGAACATCAACCCTGTTAGACCCAAAAGACCTGAACATCTAGCCTCTCAGACCCTAAAGAACTGAACATCAACCCTGTTAGACCCTAAAGACCTGAACATCCAGCCTCTCAGACCCTAAAGAACTGAACATCAACCCTCTCAGACCCTAAAGAACTGAACATCAACCCTCTCAGACCCTAAAGAACTGAACATCAACCCTGTTAGACCCTAAAGACCTGAACATCCAGCCTCTCAGACCCTAAAGACCTGAACATCAACCCTGTTAGACCATAAAGAACTGAACATCAACCCTCTCAGACCCTAAAGACCTGAACATCAACCCTGTTAGACCCTAAAGAACTGAACATCAACCCTGTTAGACTCTAAAGACCTGAACATCAACCCTGTTAGACCCCATAGAACTGAACATCAACCCTGTTAGACCCTAAAGACCTAAACATCAACCCTGTTAGACCCTATAGAACTGAACATCAACCCTGTTAGACCCTAAAGAACTGAACATCAAGCCTCTCCGACCCTATAGAACTGAAACATCAATCCTGTCAGACCCTAAAGACCTGAACATCAACCCTCTCCGACCCTATAGAACTGAAACATCAACCCTCTCAGACCCTATAGAACTGAAACATCAACCCTCTCCGACCCTATAGAACTGAACATCAACCCTCTCAGACCCTAAAGAACTGAACATCAACCCTCTCAGACCCTAAAGACCTGAACATCAACCCTGTTAGACCCTAAAGAACTGAACATCAATCCTGTTAGACCCTATAGAACTGAACATCAACCCTGTTAGACCATAAAGACCTGAACATCAACCCTCTCCGACCCTATAGAACTGAAACATCAACCCTGTCAGACCCTAAAGACCTGAACATCAACCCTCTCCGACCCTATAGAACTGAAACATCAACCCTGTTAGACCATAAAGACCTGAACATCAACCCTCTCCGACCCTATAGAACTGAAACATCAACCCTGTCAGACCCTAAAGACCTGAACATCAACCCTCTCCGACCCTATAGAACTGAAACATCAACCCTCTCAGACCCTATAGAACTGAAACATCAAACCTCTCCGACCCTATAGAACTGAACATCAACCCTCTCAGACCCTAAAGAACTGAAACATCAACCCTGTCAGACCCTAAAGACCTGAACATCAACCCTTTCCGACCCTATAGAACTGAAACATCAACCCTCTCAGACCCTATAGAACTGAAACATCAACCCTCTCCGACCCTATAGAACTGAACATCAACCCTCTCAGACCCTAAAGAACTGAACATCAACCCTGTTAGACCCTCAGACCCTATAGAACTGAACATCAACCCTCTCAGACCCTAAAGAACTGAACATCAACCCTGTTAGACCCTCAGACCCTAAAGAACTGAACATCAACCCTGTTAGACCCTATAGAACTGAACATCAACCCTGTTAGACCCTAAAGACCCTAAAGACCTGAACATCAACCCTCTCAGACCGTAAAGAACTGAACATCAACCCTGTTATACCCTAAAGACCTGAACATCAACCCTGTTAGACCCTAAAGACCTGAACATCAACCCCCTCAGACCCTAAAGACCTGAACATCAACCCTGTTAGACCCTATAGAACTGAACATCAACCCTGTTAGACCCCAAAGAACTGAACATCAACCCTGTTAGACCCTAAAGAACTGAACATCAACCCTGTTAGACCCTAAAGACCTGAGCATCAACCCTGTTAGACCCTAAAGACCCTAAAGACCTGAACATCAACCCCGTCAGACCCTAAAGAACTGAACATCAACCCTGTCAGACCCTAAAGAACTGAACATCAACCCTGTTAGACCCTAAAGATCTGAACATCAACCCTGTTAGACCCTAAAGACCTGAACATCAACCCTGTTAGACCCTAAAGAACTGAACATCAACCCTGTTAGACCCTAAAGACCTGAACATCAACCCTCTCAGACCCTAAAGACCTGAACATCAACCCTGTTAGACCCTAAAGACCTGAACATCAACCCTGTTAGACCCTAAAGACCTGAACATCCAGCCTCTCAGACCCTAAAGACCCTAAAGACCTGAACATCAACCCTGTTAGACCCTAAAGACCTGAACATCAACCCTCTCCGACCCTAAAGACCTGAACATCAACCCTGTTAGACCCTAAAGACCTGAACATCAACCCTCTCAGACCCTATAGAACTGAACATCAACCCTGTTAGACCCTAAAGACCTGAACATCAACCCCCTCAGACCCTAAAGAACTGAACATCAGCCCTGTTAGACCCTAAAGAACTGAACATCAACCCTGTTAGACCCTAAAGAACTGAACATCAACCCTGTTAGACCCTATAGAACTGAACATCAACCCTGTTAGACCCTAAGAACTGAACATCAACCCTGTTAGACCATAAAGAACTGAACATCAACCCTCTCAGACCCTAAAGACCTGAACATCAACCCTGTTAGACCCTAAAGAACTGAACATCAACCCTGTTAGACCCTATAGAACTGAACATCAACCCTGTTAGACCCTATAGAACTGAACATCAACCCTGTTAGACCCTAAAGAACTGAACATCAACCCTGTTAGACCCTATAGAACTGAAACATCAACCCTCTCAGACCCTATAGAACTGAAACATCAACCCTCTCAGACCCTATAGAACTGAAACATCAACCCTCTCCGACCCTATAGAACTGAACATCAACCCTCTCAGACCCTAAAGAACTGAACATCAACCCTGTTAGACCCTCAGACCCTATAGAACTGAACATCAATTCTCTCCGACCCTATAGAACTGAACATCAACCCTCTCAGACCCTAAAGAACTGAACATCAACCCTCTCAGACCCTATAGAACTGAACATCAACCCTGTTAGACCCTAAAGAACTGAACATCAACCCTGTTAGACCCTAAAGACCTGAGCATCAACCCTGTTAGACCCTAAAGACCCTAAAGACCTGAACATCAACCCCGTCAGACCCTAAAGAACTGAACATCAACCCTGTCAGACCCTAAAGAACTGAACATCAACCCTGTTAGACCCTAAAGACCTGAACATCAACCCTGTTAGACCCTAAAGATTGAGACCCCCTAAAGATCTGAACATCAACCCTGTTAGACCCTAAAGAACTGAACATCAACCCTGTCAGACCCTAAAGACCTGAACATCAACCCTGTTAGACCCTAAAGACCTGAACATCAACCCTGTTAGACCCTAAAGACCTGAACATCCAGCCTCTCAGACCCTAAAGACCCTAAAGACCTGAACATCAACCCTGTTAGACCCAAAAGACCTGAACATCTAGCCTCTCAGACCCTAAAGAACTGAACATCAACCCTGTTAGACCCTAAAGACCTGAACATCCAGCCTCTCAGACCCTAAAGAACTGAACATCAACCCTCTCAGACCCTAAAGAACTGAACATCAACCCTCTCAGACCCTAAAGAACTGAACATCAACCCTGTTAGACCCTAAAGACCTGAACATCCAGCCTCTCAGACCCCAAAGACCTGAACATCAACCCTGTTAGACCATAAAGAACTGAACATCAACCCTCTCAGACCCTAAAGACCTGAACATCAACCCTGTTAGACCCTAAAGAACTGAACATCAACCCTGTTAGACCCTAAAGACCTGAACATCAACCCTGTTAGACCCCATAGAACTGAACATCAACTCTGTTAGACCATAAAGACCTGAACATCAACCCTCTCCGACCCTATAGAACTGAAACATCAACCCTCTCAGACCCTATAGAACTGAAACATCAACCCTCTCCGACCCTATAGAACTGAACATCAACCCTCTCAGACCCTAAAGAACTGAACATCAACCCTCTCAGACCCTAAAGACCTGAACATCAACCCTGTTAGACCCTAAAGAACTGAACATCAACCCTGTTAGACCCTATAGAACTGAACATCAACCCTGTTAGACCATAAAGACCTGAACATCAACCCTCTCCGACCCTATAGAACTGAAACATCAACCCTCTCAGACCCTATAGAACTGAAACATCAACCCTCTCCGACCCTATAGAACTGAACATCAACCCTCTCAGACCCTAAAGAACTGAAAGATCAACCCTGTCAGACCCTAAAGACCTGAACATCAACCCTTTCCGACCCTATAGAACTGAAACATCAACCCTCTCAGGCCCTATAGAACTGAAACATCAACCCTCTCCGACCCTATAGAACTGAACATCAACCCTCTCAGACCCTAAAGAACTGAACATCAACCCTGTTAGACCCTCAGACCCTATAGAACTGAACATCAACCCTCTCAGACCCTAAAGAACTGAACATCAACCCTGTTAGACCCTCAGACCCTAAAGAACTGAACATCAACCCTGTTAGACCCTATAGAACTGAACATCAACCCTGTTAGACCCTAAAGACCCTAAAGACCTGAACATCAACCCTCTCAGACCCTAAAGAACTGAACATCAACCCTGTTATACCCTAAAGACCTGAACATCAACCCTGTTAGACCCTAAAGACCTGAACATCAACCCCCTCAGACCCTAAAGACCTGAACATCAACCCTGTTAGACCCTATAGAACTGAACATCAACCCTGTTAGACCCCAAAGAACTGAACATCAACCCTGTTAGACCCTAAAGAACTGAACATCAACCCTGTTAGACCCTAAAGACCTGAGCATCAACCCTGTTAGACCCTAAAGACCCTAAAGACCTGAACATCAACCCTGTCAGACCCTAAAGAACTGAACATCAACCCTGTCAGACCCTAAAGACCTGAACATCAACCCTGTTAGACCCTAAAGAACTGAACATCAACCCTGTTAGACCCTAAAGACCTGAACATCAACCCTCTCAGACCCTAAAGACCTGAACATCAACCCTGTTAGACCCTAAAGACCTGAACATCAACCCTGTTAGACCCTAAAGACCTGAACATCCAGCCTCTCAGACCCTAAAGACCCTAAAGACCTGAACATCAACCCTGTTAGACCCTAAAGACCTGAACATCAACCCTCTCCGACCCTAAAGACCTGAACATCAACCCTGTTAGACCCTAAAGACCTGAACATCAACCCTCTCAGACCCTATAGAACTGAACATCAACCCTGTTAGACCCTAAAGACCTGAACATCAACCCCCTCAGACCCTAAAGAACTGAACATCAGCCCTGTTAGACCCTAAAGAACTGAACATCAACCCTGTTAGACCCTAAAGAACTGAACATCAACCCTGTTAGACCCTATAGAACTGAACATCAACCCTGTTAGACCCTAAGAACTGAACATCAACCCTGTTAGACCATAAAGAACTGAACATCAACCCTCTCAGACCCTAAAGACCTGAACATCAACCCTGTTAGACCCTAAAGAACTGAACATCAACCCTGTTAGACCCTATAGAACTGAACATCAACCCTGTTAGACCCTAAGAACTGAACATCAACCCTGTTAGACCATAAAGAACTGAACATCAACCCTCTCAGACCCTAAAGACCTGAACATCAACCCTGTTAGACCCTAAAGAACTGAACATCAACCCTGTTAGACCCTAAAGACCTGAACATCAACCCTGTTAGACCCCATAGAACTGAACATCAACCCTGTTAGACCCTAAAGACCTAAACATCAACCCTGTTAGACCCTATAGAACTGAACATCAACCCTGTTAGACCCTAAAGAACTGAACATCAAGTCTCTCCGACCCTATAGAACTGAAACATCAATCCTGTCAGACCCTAAAGACCTGAACATCAACCCTCTCCGACCCTATAGAACTGAAACATCAACCCTCTCAGACCCTATAGAACTGAAACATCAACCCTCTCCGACCCTATAGAACTGAACATCAACCCTCTCAGACCCTAAAGAACTGAACATCAACCCTCTCAGACCCTAAAGAACTGAACATCAACCCTGTTAGACCCTCAGACCCTAAAGACCTGAACATCAACCCTGTTAGACCCCAAAGAACTGAACATCAATCCTGTTAGACCCTATAGAACTGAACATCAACCCTGTTAGACCATAAAGACCTGAACATCAACCCTCTCTGACCCTATAGAACTGAAACATCAACCCTGTCAGACCCTAAAGACCTGAACATCAACCCTCTCCGACCCTATAGAACTGAAACATCAACCCTCTCAGACCCTATAGAACTGAAACATCAACCCTTTCCGACCCTATAGAACTGAACATCAACCCTCTCAGACCCTAAAGACCTGAACATCAACCCTCTCCGACCCTATAGAACTGAAACATCAACCCTCTCAGACCCTATAGAACTGAAACATCAACCCTCTCCGACCCTATAGAACTGAACATCAACCCTCTCAGACCCTAAAGAACTGAACATCAACCCTGTTAGACCCTCAGACCCTATAGAACTGAACATCAACCCTCTCCGACCCTATAGAACTGAACATCAACCCTCTCAGACCCTAAAGAACTGAACATCAACCCTGTTAGACCCTAAAGACCCTAAAGACCTGAACATCAACCCTCTCAGACCCTAAAGAACTGAACATCAACCCTGTTAGACCCTAAAGACCTGAACATCAACCCTGTTAGACCCTATAGAACTGAACATCAACCCTGTTAGACCCTATAGAACTGAACATCAACCCTGTTAGACCCTAAAGAACATCAATCCTGTTAGACCCTAAAGAACTGAACATCAACCCTGTTAGACCCTAAAGAACTGAACATCAACCCTGTTAGACCCTAAAGACCTGAGCATCAACCCTGTTAGACCCTAAAGACCCTAAAGACCTGAACATCAACCCCGTCAGACCCTAAAGAACTGAACATCAACCCTGTCAGACCCTAAAGAACTGAACATCAACCCTGTTAGACCCTAAAGACCTGAACATCAACCCTGTTAGACCCTAAAGACCTGAACATCAACCCTGTTAGACCCTAAAGAACTGAACATCAACCCTGTTAGACCCTAAAGACCTGAACATCAACCCTCTCAGACCCTAAAGACCTGAACATCAACCCTGTTAGACCCTAAAGAACATCAACCCTGTTAGACCCTAAAGAACTGAACATCAACCCTGTTAGACCCTAAAGACCTGAACATCCAGCCTCTCAGACCCTAAAGACCCTAAAGACCTGAACATCAACCCTCTCAGACCCTAAAGACCTGAACATCCACCCTCTCAGACCCTAAAGACCTGAACATCAACCCTGTTAGACCCAAAAGACCTGAACATCTAGCCTCTCAGACCCTAAAGAACTGAACATCAACCCTGTTAGACCCTAAAGACCTGAACATCCAGCCTCTCAGACCCTAAAGAACTGAACATCAACCCTCTCAGACCCTAAAGAACTGAACATCAACCCTGTTAGACCCTAAAGTCCTGAACATCCAGCCTCTCAGACCCTAAAGACCTGAACATCAACCCTGTTAGACCATAAAGAACTGAACATCAACCCTCTCAGACCCTAAAGACCTGAACATCAACCCTGTTAGACCCTAAAGAACTGAACATCAACCCTGTTAGACCCTAAAGACCTGAACATCAACCCTGTTAGACCCCATAGAACTGAACATCAACCCTGTTAGACCCGAAAGACCTAAACATCAACCCTGTTAGACCCTATAGAACTGAACATCAACCCTGTTAGACCCTAAAGAACTGAACATCAAGCCTCTCCGACCCTATAGAACTGAAACATCAACCCTGTCAGACCCTAAAGACCTGAACATCAACCCTCTCCGACCCTATAGAACTGAAACATCAACCCTCTCAGACCCTATAGAACTGAAACATCAACCCTCTCCGACCCTATAGAACTGAACATCAACCCTCTCAGACCCTAAAGAACTGAACATCAACCCTCTCAGACCCTAAAGAACTGAACATCAACCCTGTTAGACCCTCAGACCATAAAGACCTGAACATCAACCCTCTCCGACCCTATAGAACTGAAACATCAACCCTGTCAGACCCTAAAGACCTGAACATCAACCCTCTCCGACCCTATAGAACTGAAACATCAACCCTCTCAGACCCTATAGAACTGAAACATCAACCCTCTCCGACCCTATAGAACTGAACATCAACCCTCTCAGACCCTATAGAACTGAACATCAACCCTGTTAGACCCTCAGACCCTATAGAACTGAACATCAACCCTCTCCGACCCTATAGAACTGAACATCGACCCTCTCAGACCCTATAGAACTGAACATCAACCCTCTCAGACCCTATAGAACTGAACATCAACCCTGTTAGACCCTCAGACCCTATAGAACTGAACATCAACCCTCTCCGACCCTATAGAACTGAACATCGACCCTCTCAGACCCTAAAGAACTGAACATCAACCCTGTTAGACCCTCAGACCCTATAGAACTGAACATCAACCCTCTCCGACCCTATAGAACTGAACATCAACCCTCTCAGACCCTAAAGAACTGAACATCAACCCTGTTAGACCCTAAAGACCCTAAAGACCTGAACATCAACCCTCTCAGACCCTAAAGAACTGAACATCAACCCTGTTAGACCCTAAAGACCTGAACATCAACCCTGTTAGACCCTATAGAACTGAACATCAACCCTGTTAGACCCTATAGAACTGAACATCAACCCTGTTAGACCCTAAAGAACATCAATCCTGTTAGACCCTAAAGAACTGAACATCAACCCTGTTAGACCCTAAAGAACTGAACATCAACCCTGTTAGACCCTAAAGACCTGAGCATCAACCCTGTTAGACCCTAAAGACCCTAAAGACCTGAACATCAACCCCGTCAGACCCTAAAGAACTGAACATCAACCCTGTCAGACCCTAAAGAACTGAACATCAACCCTGTTAGACCCTAAAGACCTGAACATCAACCCTGTTAGACCCTAAAGACCTGAACATCAACCCTGTTAGACCCTAAAGAACTGAACATCAACCCTGTTAGACCCTAAAGACCTGAACATCAACCCTCTCAGACCCTAAAGACCTGAACATCAACCCTGTTAGACCCTAAAGAACATCAACCCTGTTAGACCCTAAAGAACTGAACATCAACCCTGTTAGACCCTAAAGACCTGAACATCCAGCCTCTCAGACCCTAAAGACCCTAAAGACCTGAACATCAACCCTCTCAGACCCTAAAGACCTGAACATCCACCCTCTCAGACCCTAAAGACCTGAACATCAACCCTGTTAGACCCAAAGACCTGAACATCTAGCCCTGTCAGACCCTAAAGAACTGAACATCAACCCTGTTAGACCCTAAAGACCTGAACATCCAGCCTCAGACCCAAAGAACTGAACATCAAAGACCAGACCCTAAAGAACTGAACATCAACCCTGTTAGACCCTAAAGTCCTGAACATCCACCCTCTCAGACCCTAAAGACCTGAACATCAACCCTGTTAGACCCAAAAGACCTGAACATCTAGCCTCTCAGACCCTAAAGAACTGAACATCAACCCTGTTAGACCCTAAAGACCTGAACATCCAGCCTCTCAGACCCTAAAGAACTGAACATCAACCCTCTCAGACCCTAAAGAACTGAACATCAACCCTGTTAGACCCTAAAGTCCTGAACATCCAGCCTCTCAGACCCTAAAGACCTGAACATCAACCCTGTTAGACCATAAAGAACTGAACATCAACCCTCTCAGACCCTAAAGACCTGAACATCAACCCTGTTAGACCCTAAAGAACTGAACATCAACCCTGTTAGACCCTAAAGACCTGAACATCAACCCTGTTAGACCCCATAGAACTGAACATCAACCCTGTTAGACCCGAAAGACCTAAACATCAACCCTGTTAGACCCTATAGAACTGAACATCAACCCTGTTAGACCCTAAAGAACTGAACATCAAGCCTCTCCGACCCTATAGAACTGAAACATCAACCCTGTCAGACCCTAAAGACCTGAACATCAACCCTCTCCGACCCTATAGAACTGAAACATCAACCCTCTCAGACCCTATAGAACTGAAACATCAACCCTCTCCGACCCTATAGAACTGAACATCAACCCTCTCAGACCCTAAAGAACTGAACATCAACCCTCTCAGACCCTAAAGAACTGAACATCAACCCTGTTAGACCCTCAGACCATAAAGACCTGAACATCAACCCTCTCCGACCCTATAGAACTGAAACATCAACCCTGTCAGACCCTAAAGACCTGAACATCAACCCTCTCCGACCCTATAGAACTGAAACATCAACCCTCTCAGACCCTATAGAACTGAAACATCAACCCTCTCCGACCCTATAGAACTGAACATCAACCCTCTCAGACCCTATAGAACTGAACATCAACCCTGTTAGACCCTCAGACCCTATAGAACTGAACATCAACCCTCTCCGACCCTATAGAACTGAACATCGACCCTCTCAGACCCTATAGAACTGAACATCAACCCTCTCAGACCCTAAAGAACTGAACATCAACCCTGTTAGACCCTCAGACCCTATAGAACTGAACATCAACCCTCTCCGACCCTATAGAACTGAACATCGACCCTCTCAGACCCTAAAGAACTGAACATCAACCCTGTTAGACCCTCAGACCCTAAAGAACTGAACATCAACCCTCTCCGACCCTAAGAACTGAACATCAACCCTCTCAGACCCTAAAGAACTGAACATCAACCCTGTTAGACCCTAAAGACCCTAAAGACCTGAACATCAACCCTCTCAGACCCTAAAGAACTGAACATCAACCCTGTTAGACCCTAAAGACCTGAACATCAACCCTGTTAGACCCTAAAGAACTGAACATCAACCCTGTTAGACCCTATAGAACTGAACATCAACCCTGTTAGACCCTAAAGAACATCAATCCTGTTAGACCCTAAAGAACTGAACATCAACCCTGTTAGACCCTAAAGAACTGAACATCAACCCTGTTAGACCCTAAAGACCTGAGCATCAACCCTGTTAGACCCTAAAGACCCTAAAGACCTGAACATCAACCCTGTCAGACGATAAAGAACTGAACATCAACCCTGTCAGACCCTAAAGAACTGAACATCAACCCTGTTAGACCCTAAAGACCTGAACATCAACCCTGTTAGACCCTAAAGACCTGAACATCAACCCTGTTAGACCCTAAAGAACTGAACATCAACCCTGTTAGACCCTAAAGACCTGAACATCAACCCTCTCAGACCCTAAAGACCTGAACATCAACCCTGTTAGACCCTAAAGAACATCAACCCTGTTAGACCCTAAAGAACTGAACATCAACCCTGTTAGACCCTAAAGACCTGAACATCCAGCCTCTCAGACCCTAAAGACCCTAAAGACCTGAACATCAACCCTCTCAGACCCTAAAGACCTGAACATCCACCCTCTCAGACCCTAAAGACCTGAACATCAACCCTGTTAGACCCAAAAGACCTGAACATCTAGCCTCTCAGACCCTAAAGAACTGAACATCAACCCTGTTAGACCCTAAAGACCTGAACATCCAGCCTCTCAGACCCTAAAGAACTGAACATCAACCCTCTCAGACCCTAAAGAACTGAACATCAACCCTGTTAGACCCTAAAGACCTGAACATCAAGCCTCTCAGACCCTAAAGACCTGAACATCAACCCTGTTAGACCATAAAGAACTGAACATCAACCCTCTCAGACCCTAAAGACCTGAACATCAACCCTGTTAGACCCTAAAGAACTGAACATCAACCCTGTTAGACCCTAAAGACCTGAACATCAACCCTGTTAGACCCCATAGAACTGAACATCAACCCTGTTAGACCCTAAAGACCTAAACATCAACCCTGTTAGACCCTATAGAACTGAACATCAACCCTGTTAGACCCTAAAGAACTGAACATCAAGCCTCTCCGACCCTATAGAACTGAAACATCAACCCTGTCAGACCCTAAAGACCTGAACATCAACCCTCTCCGACCCTATAGAACTGAAACATCAACCCTCTCAGACCCTATAGAACTGAAACATCAACCCTCTCCGACCCTATAGAACTGAACATCAACCCTCTCAGACCCTAAAGAACTGAACATCAACCCTCTCAGACCCTAAAGAACTGAACATCAACCCTGTTAGACCCTCAGACCATAAAGACCTGAACATCAACCCTCTCCGACCCTAAAGAACTGAAACATCAACCCTGTCAGACCCTAAAGACCTGAACATCAACCCTCTCCGACCCTATAGAACTGAAACATCAACCCTCTCAGACCCTAAAGAACTGAAACATCAACCCTCTCCGACCCTATAGAACTGAACATCAACCCTCTCAGACCCTATAGAACTGAACATCAACCCTGTTAGACCCTCAGACCCTATAGAACTGAACATCAACCCTCTCCGACCCTATAGAACTGAACATCACCCTCTCAGACCCTAAAGAACTGAACATCAACCCTGTTAGACCCTCAGACCCTAAAGAACTGAACATCAACCCTGTTAGACCCTATAGAACTGAACATCAACCCTGTTAGACCCTAAAGACCCTAAAGACCTGAACATCAACCCTCTCAGACCCTAAAGAACTGAACATCAACCCTGTTAGACCCTAAAGACCTGAACATCAACCCTGTTAGACCCTATAGAACAACATCAACCCTGTTAGACCCTAAAGACCTGAACATCAACCCTCTCAGACCCTAAAGAACTGAACATCAACCCTGTTAGACCCTAAAGAACCTGAACATCAACCCCCTCAGACCCTAAAGACCTGAACATCAACCCTGTTAGACCCTATACAACCTGAACATCAACCCTGTTAGACCCTGAACATCAACCCTGTTAGACCCTAAAGAACTGAACATCAACCCTGTTAGACCCTAAAGAACTGAACATCAACCCTGTTAGACCCTAAAGACCTGAACATCAACCCTGTTAGACCCTAAAGACCCTAAAGACCTGAACATCAAACCCTAAAGAACTGAACATCAACCCTGTCAGACCCTAAAGAACTGAACATCAACCCTGTTAGACCCTAAAGAACTG
>NW_027040491.1:355992-375992 GCF_034236695.1 Oncorhynchus nerka
TAGGTTAGGGGTGAGAGGTTATAGGTGAGGGTGAGAGGTTATAGGTGAGGGGTTAGGTGTTGATGGTAAGGGGTGAGAGGTTATAGGTTAGGGGTGAGAGGTTATAGGTGAGGGTGAGAGGTTATAGGTGAGGGGTTAGGTGTTGATGGTAAGGGGTGAGAGGTTATAGGTTAGGGGTGAGAGGTTATAGGTGAGGGGTGAGAGGTTATAGGTGAGGGGTTAGGTGTTGATGGTAAGGGTGAGAGGTTATAGGTTAGGGGTGAGAGGTTATAGGTGAGGGTGAGAGGTTATAGGTGAGGGGTGAGAGGTTATATGTGAGGGGTTAGGTGTTGATGGTGAGAGGTTATAGGTGAGGGGTGAGAGGTTATAGGTGAGGTGTTGATGGTAAGGGGTGAGAGGTTATAGGTTAGGGGTGAGGTGTTGATGGTGAGGGGTGAGAGGTTATAGGTGAGGGGTGAGGTGTTGATGGTGAGGGGTGAGAGGTGAGAGGTTATAGGTGAGGGGTTAGGTGTTGATGGTGAGGGGTGAGAGGTTATAGGTGAGGGGTTAGGTGTTGATGGTAAGGGGTGAGAGGTTATAGGTGAGGGGTGAGAGGTTATAGGTGAGGGGTGAGAGGTTATAGGTGAGGGGTTAGGTGTTGATGGTGAGGGGTGAGAGGTTATAGGTGAGAGGTTATAGGTGAGGGGTGAGAGGTTATAGGTGAGGGGTTAGGTGTTGATGGTGAGGGGTGAGAGGTTATAGGTGAGGGGTGAGAGGTTATAGGTGAGAGGTTATAGGTGAGAGGTGATAGGTTATAGGTGAGGGGTGAGAGGTTATAGGTGAGGGGTGAGAGGTGAGGGGTGATAGGTGAGGGGTGAGAGGTGAGAGGTTTAAAGTAGCACCTACCTGTAGTATGAGGCACCACTCAGCCTGACAGGTGACGTCTTCACAGGGTTGGTACATCCCCAGAGTCACACAGTTCAGGAGAATCACTATCATGGAGACGTGCTCAAACCACGTGGAGACCTGGGTTAAGGACTACACACTGGTCTACTGAATACAGACATCACACAGTACAGGATCCCCAGCATTAACCACGTAGAGACCTGGGTTAAGGACTACACACTGAGACATGGTCTACTGAATACAGACATCACACAGTACAGGATCCCCAGTATTAACCACGTAGAGACCTGGGTTAAGGACTACACACTGGCCTACTGAATACAGACATCACACAGTACAGGATCCCCAGCATTAACCACGTAGAGACCTGGGTTAAGGACTACACACTGGGCCTACTGAATACAGACATCACACAGTACAGGATCCCCAGTATTAACCACGTAGAGACCTGGGTTAAGGACTACACACTGGTCTACTGAATACAGACATCACACAGTACAGGATCCCCAGCATTAACCACGTAGAGACCAGGGTTAAGGACTACACACTGGTCTACTGAATACAGACATCACACAGTACAGGATCCCCAGCATTAACCACGTAGAGACCTGGGTTAAGGACTACACACTGGGCCTACTGAATACAGACATCACACAGTACAGGATCCCCAGCATTAACCACGTAGAGACCAGGGTTAAGGACTACACACTGGTCTACTGAATACAGACATCACACAGTACAGGAGATCCAGCATTAACCACGTAGAGACCTGGGTTAAGGACTACACACTGAGACATGGTCTACTGAATACAGACATCACACAGTACAGAATCCCCAGCATTAACCACGTAGAGACCTGGGTTAAGGACTACACACTGAGACATGGTCTACTGAATACAGACATCACACAGTACAGGATCCCCAGCATTAACCACGTAGAGACCTGGGTTAAGGACTACACACTGGCCTACTGAATACAGACATCACACAGTACAGGATCCCCAGCATTAACCACGTAGAGACCAGGGTTAAGGACTACACACTGGCCTACTGAATACAGACATCACACAGTACAGGATCCCCAGCATTAACCACGTAGAGACCTGGGTTAAGGACTACACACTGGCCTACTGAATACAGACATCACACAGTACAGGATCCCCAGCATTAACCACGTAGAGACCTGGGTTAAGGACTACACACTGGCCTACTGAATACAGACATCACACAGTACAGGATCCCCAGCATTAACCACGTAGAGACCTGGGTTAAGGACTACACACTGGTCTACTGAATACAGACATCACACAGTACAGGATCCCCAGCATTAACCACGTAGAGACCAGGGTTAAGGACTACACACTGGCCTACTGAATACAGACATCACACAGTACAGGATCCCCAGCTCCCCAGCATTAACCACGTAGAGACCTGGGTTAAGGACTACACACTGTCATGACGTTGCCCTCTTTGGGTATAGCAAGCCCCATCCTTCTCTCCCTGCCTCCCCCTTGCCTCCTTCAACTAGGCTGCTGTGGTCAGAGAGATGTCGTAAATTCCTGAGGAGAAGACACTGCCTCATGGCCACACAGTATAAGAGGCAGAGTAGATTTTCATAGAGAACAAAGGAATTTCTTCCACCTCACAGAACTTGAGGTCCGAACAAATTTCATGTTCCGGAGAAGGTATAAAAGATCGTTGAAGAATCCAGCTACGAACTCGTCCGTTTGTCACAACTTGGGAAGCTCATGGGAGACGGTGTGGCCACATTACCATAACGCTGTTTATATAATAGCCTCAGATATGAGGTTTACATCTCATTTTTGTATAAGATGAATGAGTGAGTATGATACTGTTTACACAATTTTACAATGTGATTTTGGACTGTTTAATGAAGGAAAACTCAAAAAGGGAATTGGAGTTAACTAAATCAGAGGACCGCCCCTGAGCCCAGTTAGGGTCAGACATCCTGGACCGCCCCTGAGCCCAGTTAGGGTCAGGCATCCTGGGACAGCCCCTGAGCCCAGTTAGGGTCAGGCCTCCTGGACCGCCCCTGAGCCCAGTTAGGGTCAGGCATCCTGGGACAGCCCCTGAGCCCAGTTAGGGTCAGACATCCTGGACAGCCCCTGAGCCAGTTAGGGTCAGACATCCTGGACTGCCCCTGAGCCCAGTTAGGGTCAGGCATCCTGGACCGCCCCTGAGCCCAGTTAGGGTCAGGCATCCTGGACCGCCCCTGAGCCCAGTTAGGGTCAGACATCCTGGACCGCCCCTGAGCCCAGTTAGGGTCAGACATCCTGGACTGCCCCTGAGCCCAGTTAGGGTCAGGCATCCTGGACCGCCCCTGAGCCCAGTTAGGGTCAGGCATCCTGGGACAGCCCTTTTCTGCCATTCCAAATAAAACCCCAACGTTGAGAAATTATCACCAGGCCATGTTTTTCTCCATTAGACGAAGACGAAGACCATTGCTGAATCTTTTAACCATACCACGTGGTTAAACTCTTAGACTATCAATACCGACAGAATAAGAACAAGTCTTTGATATTAATTACTAGTCTGCAGCTAGGAATTCAGTATCATTGAACGCGAAGAACGACAACCGCCGAAACATCCATTCTATAACAAATTAATGAATGTCGCTCTGAACTATCCCATCTAACCAAGACAGAGAGAGCGAGACAGACAAAACTCTCCAACAGAAACAAACTTTTCAACAGAGATCCCGAAGACACACTGAGCGTAAATATATATATTGATTGCAATTGTTCCCGAAGGAGTGAGCGTTCATGTGTAAAGGATTAACATTTCAATTGTTATAATTATCAACTGTGTGTTGTCTCATCTCAGTCGACCCCCACTTCCCCTTTTGGACACCAAGCCGCGATGCCGGTTTATCCCACTAGGGGCACATTCCCCTATCATTTCATGTAACCACATTTACCTTGTTTGTTTGTTTGTTTATGCATTTCTGTGAATTACTTAGTTAGTAATAAATAAATGATTTAAGACAATTAATGTATCGATGACTCATAGTGAAGACTGGGGTCGTGTAGATAACCAACAATTTACAGAATCATGATACAGCACTGCCTCTTACCTGTGACTGTATTCATGATACAACACTGCCTCTTATCTGTGACTGTGTTCATGATACAGCACTGCCTCTTACCTGTGACTCTATTCATGATACAACACTGCCTCTTATCTGTGACTGTATTCATGATACAGCACTGCCTCTTACCTGTATTCATGATACAGCACTGCCTCTTACCTGTGACTGTATTCATGATGCAGCACTGCCTCGTATCTGTGACTGTATTCATGATACAACACTGCCTCTTATCTGTGACTGTATTCATGATACAGCACTGCCTCTTATCTGTGACTGTATTCATGATACAACACTGCCTCTTACCTGTGACTGTATTCATGATACAACACTGCCTCTTATCTGTGACTGTATTCATGATACAACACTGCCTCTTACCTGTATTCATGATACAACACTGCCTCTTACCTGTATTCATGATACAACACTGCCTCTTACCTGTGACTGTATTCATGATACAACACTGCCTCTTAACTGTAACTGTATTCATGATACAGCACTGCCTCTTACCTGTATTCATGATACAGCACTGCCTCTTACCTGTGACTGTATTCATGATACAGCACTGCCTCTTACCTGTATTCATGATACAGCACTGCCTCTTACCTGTATTCATGATACAGCACTGCCTCCTGTATTCATGATACAGACTGCCTACCTGTATTCATGATACAGCACTGCCTCTTACCTGTGACTGTATTCATGATACATCACTGCCTCTTACCTGTGACTGTATTCATGATACAGCACTGCCTCTTACCTGTATTCATGATACAACACTGCCTCTTACCTGTGACTGTATTCATGATACAGCACTGCCTCTTATCTGTGACTGTATTCATGATACAACACTGCCTCTTACCTGTATTCATGATACAACACTGCCTCTTACCTGTGACTGTATTCATGATACAACACTGCCTCTTATCTGTGACTGTATTCATGATACAACACTGCCTCTTACCTGTGACTGTGTTCATGATACAGCACTGCCTCTTACCTGTGACTGTATTCATGATACAACACTGCCTCTTACCTGTATTCATGATACAACACTGCCTCTTACCTGTATTCATGATACAACACTGCCTCTTACCTGTATTCATGATACAGCACTGCCTCTTACCTGTATTCATGATACAGCACTGCCTCTTACCTGTGACTGTATTCATGATACATCACTGCCTCTTATCTGTGACTGTATTCATGATACAGCACTGCCTCTTACCTGTATTCATGATACAGCACTGCCTCTTACCTGTGACTGTATTCATGATACAGCACTGCCTCTTATCTGTGACTGTATTCATGATACAACACTGCCTCTTACCTGTATTCATGATACAGCACTGCCTCTTACCTGTATTCATGATACAGCACTGCCTCTTACCTGTGACTGTATTCATGATACAGCACTGCCTCTTACCTGTGACTGTATTCATGATACATCACTGCCTCTTACCTGTGACTGTATTCATGATACAGCACTGCCTCTTACCTGTATTCATGATACAGCACTGCCTCTTACCTGTGACTGTATTCATGATACATCACTGCCTCGTATCTGTGACTGTATTCATGATACAACACTGTCTCTTACCTGTATTCATGATACAGCACTGCCTCTTACCTGTATTCATGATACAACACTGCCTCTTACCTGTGACTGTATTCATGATACAACACTGCCTCTTATCTGTATTCATGATACAACACTGCCTCTTACCTGTATTCATGATACAGCACTGCCTCTTACCTGTATTCATGATACAACACTGCCTCTTACCTGTATTCATGATACAGCACTGCCTCTTACCTGTGACTGTATTCATGATACAACACTGCCTCTTACCTGTATTCATGATACAGCACTGCCTCTTACCTGTGACTGTATTCATGATACAGCACTGCCTCTTACCTGTATTCATGATACAGCACTGCCTCTTACCTGTATTCATGATACTGTATTGTATTCATGATACAGCACTGCCTCTTATCTGTATTCATGATACAGCACTGCCTCTTACCTGTGACTGTATTCATGATACAACACTGCCTCTTACCTGTATTCATGATACAGCACTGCCTCTTATCTGTGTTCATGATACAACACTGCCTCTTACCTGTGACTGTATTCATGATACAACACTGCCTCTTACCTGTGACTGTATTCATGTTGCAAATTAATCAAATTAATCCTTCTTTCACCAGAAGATAATAAATAGATTTTTGTCTGGACGTTAAGTTATTTTGGTCATGTTGCTTACAGACCCAGTCATTCATTACTTATTTTTTTTGGCAGAGTTGCTAGGGCCCGAGGGCCCTCATCGTCCGTTCTAAACTAAACGGTTGCTAAGCATCCTGGATAACATCAGCTAACTCACTCATGTCAAACATTGAACCTGGAATGAAAGCAAAACATTGTTTTCCGAATTCAGGAGGACAGGCAGATCAGCGAGTCTGAAATTAACCCCCACAGCTGTACTAAAACTAAATGCTGAGCTGGAAGCAAGGTATGCTAGTAGAGAGAAATACAAGAGACGAATCAGACAGAGACATTATATTCTAGTAGAGATAAATACAAGAGACGAATCAGACAGAGACATTATATTCTAGTAGAGATAAATACAAGAGACGACTCAGACAGAGACATTATATTCTAGTAGAGATAAATACAAGAGACGACTCAGACAGAGACATTATATTCTAGTAGAGATAAATACAAGAGACGATTCAGACAGAGACATTATATTCTAGTAGAGATAAATACAAGAGACGATTCAGACAGAGACATTATTTTTCTAGTAGAGAGAAATACAAGAGACGATTCAGACAGAGACATTATATTCTAGTAGAGATAAATACAAGAGACGATTCAGACAGAGACATTATATTCTAGTAGAGATAAATACAAGAGACAATTCAGACAGAGACATTATATTCTAGTAGAGATAAATACAAGAGACGATTCAGACAGAGATATTATATTCTAGTAGAGATAAATACAAGAGACGATTCAGACAGAGACATTATATTCTAGTAGAGATAAATACAAGAGACGATTCAGACAGAGACATTATTTTTCTAGTAGAGAGAAATACAAGAGACGATTCAGACAGAGACATTATATTCTAGTAGAGAGAAATACAAGAGACGATTCAGACAGAGACATTATATTCTAGTAGAGATAAATACAAGAGACGACTCAGACAGAGACATTATATTCTAGTAGAGATAAATACAAGAGACAATTATTTTTCAGTAGAGAGAAATACAGAGACATTATATTCTAGTAGAGATAAATACAGAGACATTTATATTCTAGTAGAGATAAATACAAAGACGATTCAGACAGAGACATTATATTCTAGTAGAGATAAATACAAGAGACGATTCAGACAGAGACATTATATTCTAGTAGAGATAAATACAAGAGACGACTCAGACAGAGACATTATATTCTAGTAGAGATAAATACAAGAGACGATTCAGACAGAGACATTATATTCTAGTAGAGATAAATACAAGAGACGATTCAGACAGAGACATTATTTTTCTAGTAGAGATAAATACAAGAGACAATTCAGACAGAGACATTATTTTTCTAGTAGAGAGAAATACAAGAGACGATTCAGACAGAGACATTATATTCTAGTAGAGATAAATACAAGAGACAATTCAGACAGAGACATTATATTCTAGTAGAGATAAATACAAGAGACGATTCAGACAGAGACATTATATTCTAGTAGAGATAAATACAAGAGACGATTCAGACAGAGACATTATATTCTAGTAGAGATAAATACAAGAGACGATTCAGACAGAGACATTATTTTTCTGGTAGAGAGAAATACAAGAGACGATTCAGACAGAGACATTATATTCTAGTAGAGAGAAATACAAGAGACGATTCAGACAGAGACATTATATTCTAGTAGAGATAAATACAAGAGACGCCTCAGACAGAGACATTATATTCTAGTAGAGATAAATACAAGAGACAATTCAGACAGAGACATTATTTTTCTAGTAGAGAGAAATACAAGAGACGATTCAGACAGAGACATTATATTCTAGTAGAGATAAATACAAGAGACGACTCAGACAGAGACATTATATTCTAGTAGAGATAAATACAAGAGACGATTCAGACAGAGACATTATATTCTAGTAGAGATAAATACAAGAGACGATTCAGACAGAGACATTATATTCTAGTAGAGAGAAATACAAGAGACGACTCAGACAGAGACATTATATTCTAGTAGAGATAAATACAAGAGACGATTCAGACAGAGATATTATATTCTAGTAGAGATAAATACAAGAGACGACTCAGACAGAGACATTATATTCTAGTAGAGAGAAATACAAGAGAAGATTCAGACAGAGATATTATATTCTAGTAGAGATAAATACAAGAGACGATTCAGACAGAGACATTATTTTTCTAGTAGAGATAAATACAAGAGACAATTCAGACAGAGACATTATTTTTCTAGTAGAGAGAAATACAAGAGACGACTCAGACAGAGACATTATATTCTAGTAGAGATAAATACAAGAGACGATTCAGACAGAGACATTATATTCTAGTAGAGATAAATACAAGAGACGATTCAGACAGAGATATTATATTCTAGTAGAGAGAAATACAAGAGACGACTCAGACAGAGACATTATATTCTAGTAGAGATAAATACAAGAGACGATTCAGACAGAGACATTATATTCTAGTAGAGATAAATACAAGAGACGATTCAGACAGAGACATTATATTCTAGTAGAGATAAATACAAGAGACAATTCAGACAGAGATATTATATTCTAGTAGAGAGAAATACAATACAAGAGACGACTCAGACAGAGACATTATATTCTAGTAGAGATAAATACAAGAGACGATTCAGACAGAGACATTATATTCTAGTAGAGATAAATACAAGAGACGATTCAGACAGAGACATTATATTCTAGTAGAGATAAATACAAGAGACGATTCAGACAGAGACATTATATTCTAGTAGAGATAAATACAAGAGACGACTCAGACAGAGACATTATATTCTAGTAGAGATAAATACAAGAGACAATTCAGACAGAGACATTATTTTTCTAGTAGAGAGAAATACAAGAGACGATTCAGACAGAGACATTATATTCTAGTAGAGATAAATACAAGAGACAATTCAGACAGAGACATTATTTTTCTAGTAGAGATAAATACAAGAGACAATTCAGACAGAGACATTATTTTTCTAGTAGAGATAAATACAAGAGACGACTCAGACAGAGACATTATATTCTAGTAGAGATAAATACAAGAGACGATTCAGACAGAGACATTATATTCTAGTAGAGATAAATACAGAGACATTCAGACAGAGACATTATATTCTAGTAGAGATAAATACAAGAGACGATTCAGACAGAGACATTATATTCTAGTAGAGATAAATACAAGAGACGACTCAGACAGAGACATTATATTCTAGTAGAGATAAATACAAGAGACAATTCAGACAGAGACATTATTTTTCTAGTAGAGAGAAATACAAGAGACGATTCAGACAGAGACATTATATTCTAGTAGAGATAAATACAAGAGACAATTCAGACAGAGACATTATTTTTCTAGTAGAGATAAATACAAGAGACAATTCAGACAGAGACATTATTTTTCTAGTAGAGATAAATACAAGAGACGACTCAGACAGAGACATTATATTCTAGTAGAGATAAATACAAGAGACGACTCAGACAGAGACATTATATTCTAGTAGAGATAAATACAAGAGACGATTCAGACAGAGACATTATATTCTAGTAGAGAGAAATACAAGAGACGATTCAGACAGAGACATTATATTCTAGTAGAGAGAAATACAAGAGACGATTCAGACAGAGACATTATATTCTAGTAGAGAGAAATACAAGAGACGATTCAGACAGAGACATTATATTCTAGTAGAGAGAAATACAAGAGACGATTCAGACAGAGACATTATTTTTCTAGTAGAGAGAAATACAAGAGACGATTCAGACAGAGACATTATATTCTAGTAGAGATAAATACAAGAGACGATTCAGACAGAGACATTATTTTTCTAGTAGAGATAAATACAAGAGACAATTCAGACAGAGACATTATTTTTCTAGTAGAGATAAATACAAGAGACGACTCAGACAGAGACATTATATTCTAGTAGAGATAAATACAAGAGACGACTCAGACAGAGACATTATATTCTAGTAGAGATAAATACAAGAGACGATTCAGACAGAGACATTATATTCTAGTAGAGAGAAATACAAGAGACGATTCAGACAGAGACATTATATTCTAGTAGAGAGAAATACAAGAGACGATTCAGACAGAGACATTATATTCTAGTAGAGAGAAATACAAGAGACGACTCAGACAGCAACAAGATACTCTGACGGAGACTCAGTGATAACTTGCAGAAGGACCTGTAACCAGGCAACAGGTGTGTCTGTGACGGCCAATACGGCACGGCTTGGAACGCTGCTCGTCCAATCGGCATCCGGGACAAAAAACAAACAGTTTTATGAATATATATTATAAACTGGGTGGGTTGAGCCCTTAATGCTGATTGGCTGACAGCTTTGGTATATCAGACCGTATACCACGATAAAATATGTATTTTTACTGCTCTAATTATACTACAAACAGCTGGTACCACTAATACACAGTAGAATACAGCATTATACTACAAACAGCTGGTACCACTAATACACAGTAGAATACAGCATTATACTACAAACACACAGTAGAATACAGCATTGTACTACAAACAGCTGGTACCACTAATACACAGTAGAATACAGCATTATACTACAAACAGCTGGTACCACTAATACACAGTAGAATACAGCATTATACTACAAACAGCTGGTACCACTAATACACAGTAGAATACAGCATTGTACTACAAACAGCTGGTACCACTAATACACAGTAGAATACAGCATTATACTACAAACACACAGTAGAATACAGCATTATACTACAAACAGCTGGTACCACTAATACACAGTAGAATACAGCATTATACTACAAACAGCTGGTACCACTAATACACAGTAGAATACAGCATTATACTACAAACACACAGTAGAATACAGCATTATACTACAGACACACAGTAGAATACAGCATTATACTACAAACACACAGTAGAATACAGCATTATACTACAAACAGCTGGTACCACTAATACACAGTAGAATACAGCATTATACTACAAACACACAGTAGAATACAGCATTATACTACAAACAGCTGGTACCACTACACAGTAGAATACAGCATTATACTACAAACACACAGTAGAATACAGCATTATACTACAAACAGCTGGTACCACTAATACACAGTAGAATACAGCATTATACTACAAACAGCTGGTACCACTAATACACAGTAGAATACAGCATTATACTACAAACAGCTGGTACCACTAATACACAGTAGAATACAGCATTATACTACAAACACACAGTAGAATACAGCATTATACTACAAACACACAGTAGAATACAGCATTATACTACAAACAGCTGGTACAACTAATACACAGTAGAATACAGCATTATACTACAAACACAAAGTAGAATACAGCATTATACTACAAACACACAGTAGAATACAGCATTATACTACAAACACACAGTAGAATACAGCATTATACTACAAACAGCTGGTACCACTAATACACAGTAGAATACAGCATTATACTACAAACACACAGTAGAATACAGCATTATACTACAAACAGCTGGTACCACTAATACACAGTAGAATACAGCATTATACTACAGACACACAGTAGAATACAGCATTATACTACAGACACACAGTAGAATACAGCATTATACTACAAACAGCTGGTACCACTAATACACAGTAGAATACAGCATTATACTACAGACACACAGTAGAATACAGCATTATACTACAAACAGCTGGTACCACTAATACACAGTAGAATACAGCATTATACTACAAACACACAGTAGAATACAGCATTATACTACAAACACACAGTAGAATACAGCATTATACTACAAACACACAGTAGAATACAGCATTATACTACAAACACACAGTAGAATACAGCATTATACTACAAACACACAGTAGAATACAGCATTATACTACAAACACACAGTAGAATACAGCATTGTACTACAAACACACAGTAGAATACAGCATTATACTACAAACACACAGTAGAATACAGCATTATACTACAAACAGCTGGTACCACTAATACACAGTAGAATACAGCATTATACTACAAACACACAGTAGAATACAGCATTATACTACAAACAGCTGGTACCACTAATACACAGTAGAATACAGCATTATACTACAAACAGCTGGTACCACTAATACACAGTAGAATACAGCATTGTACTACAAACAGCTGGTACCACTAATACACAGTAGAATACAGCATTATACTACAAACACACAGTAGAATACAGCATTGTACTACAAACACACAGTAGAATACAGCATTGTACTACAAACACACAGTAGAATACAGCATTATACTACAAACACACAGTAGAATACAGCATTATACTACAAACAGCTGGTACCACTAATACACAGTAGAATACAGCATTATACTACAAACAGCTGGTACCACTAATACACAGTAGAATACAGCATTATACTACAAACAGCTGGTACCACTAATACACAGTAGAATACAGCATTATACTACAAACACACAGTAGAATACAGCATTATACTACAAACAGCTGGTACCACTAATACACAGTAGAATACAGCATTATACTACAAACAGCTGGTACCACTAATACACAGTAGAATACAGCATTATACTACAAACACACAGTAGAATACAGCATTATACTACAAACAGCTGGTACCACTAATACACAGTAGAATACAGCATTATACTACAAACAGCTGGTACCACTAATACACAGTAGAATACAGCATTATACTACAAACACACAGTAGAATACAGCATTGTACTACAAACACACAGTAGAATACAGTATTATACTACAAACACACAGTAGAATACAGCATTGTACTACAAACACACAGTAGAATACAGCATTATACTACAAACAGCTGGTACCACTAATACACAGTAGAATACAGCATTATACTACAAACAGCTGGTACCACTAATACACAGTAGAATACAGCATTATACTACAAACAGCTGGTACCACTAATACACAGTAGAATACAGCATTATACTACAAACAGCTGGTACCACTAATACACAGTAGAATACAGCATTATACTACAAACACACAGTAGAATACAGCATTATACTACAAACACACAGTAGAATACAGCATTATACTACAAACACACAGTAGAATACAGCATTATACTACAAACAGCTGGTACCACTAATACACAGTAGAATACAGCATTATACTACAAACACACAGTAGAATACAGCATTATACTACAAACAGCTGGTACCACTAATACACAGTAGAATACAGCATTATACTACAAACAGCTGGTACCACTAATACACAGTAGAATACAGCATTATACTACAATCAGCTGGTACCAGAAATACACAGTAGAATACAGCATTATACTACAAACACACAGTAGAATACAGCATTGTACTACAAACACACAGTAGAATAGAGTATTATACTACAAACACACAGTAGAATACAGCATTGTACTACAAACACACAGTAGAATACAGCATTATACTACAAACACACAGTAGAATACAGCATTATACTACAAACAGCTGGTACCACTAATACACAGTAGAATACAGCATTATACTACAAACACACAGTAGAATACAGCATTATACTACAAACAGCTGGTACCACTAATACACAGTAGAATACAGCATTATACTACAAACACACAGTAGAATACAGCATTATACTACAAACAGCTGGTACCACTAATACACAGTAGAATACAGCATTATACTACAGACACACAGTAGAATACAGCATTGTACTACAAACACACAGTAGAATACAGTATTATACTACAAACACACAGTAGAATACAGCATTGTACTACAAACACACAGTAGAATACAGCATTATACTACAAACACACAGTAGAATACAGCATTATACTACACTACAAACAGCTGGTACCACTAATACACAGTAGAATACAGCATTATACTACAAACAGCTGGTACCACTAATACACAGTAGAATACAGCATTATACTACAAACACACAGTAGAATACAGCATTATACTACAAACAGCTGGTACCACTAATACACAGTAGAATACAGCATTGTACTACAAACAGCTGGTACCACTAATACACAGTAGAATACAGCATTATACTACAAACACACAGTAGAATACAGCATTATACTACAAACAGCTGGTACCACTAATACACAGTAGAATACAGCATTGTACTACAAACACACAGTAGAATACAGCATTATACTACAAACAGCTGGTACCACTAATACACAGTAGAATACAGCATTATACTACAGACACACAGTAGAATACAGCATTGTACTACAAACACACAGTAGAATACAGTATTATACTACAAACACACAGTAGAATACAGCATTGTACTACAAACACACAGTAGAATACAGCATTATACTACAAACACACAGTAGAATACAACATTATACTACAAACAGCTGGTACCACTAATACACAGTAGAATACAGCATTATACTACAAACAGCTGGTACCACTAATACACAGTAGAATACAGCATTATACTACAAACACACAGTAGAATACAGCATTATACTACAAACAGCTGGTACCACTAATACACAGTAGAATACAGCATTGTACTACAAACAGCTGGTACCACTAATACACAGTAGAATACAGCATTATACTACAAACACACAGTAAATACAGTTATACTCAAACAGCTGTAATACACAGTTTTACAGCATTATACTACAAACACACAGTAGCATACATCATTTTTCATAAATGTTTTTTTTTTTCATAATAAAAGTCTCCCATGTTGTTTTTTCAATAATAAAAGTCTCCCTTGTTGTTTTTTCAATAATAAAAGTCTCCCTTGTTGTTTTTTCAATAATAAAAGTCTCCCTTGTTGTTTTTTCATAATAAAAGTCTCCCTGGTTGTTTTTTCAATAATAAAAGTCTCCCATGTTGTTTTTTCAATAATAAAAGTCTCCCTTGTTGTTTTTTCATAATAAAAGTCTCCCTGGTTGTTTTTTCAATAATAAAAGTCTCCCTGGTTGTTTTTTCAATAATAAAAGTCTCCCATGTTGTTTTTTCAATAATAAAAGTCTCCCATGTTGTTTTTTTCATAATAAAATCAATCATTTCCCCACTGCCACGTAGGGCTGCACGATACGGGCAAAACAATCTTGGACTTATTTTTAACCAAGTGTTGCACTTGCGATTTAGAGCAAAACGCTTTGGGTGAACTGTTGTAATCATGGAAATAGAAGGATTATTCTAATTATATAGTTAGAATATAACAATATATAAAAAAATAAAAAATATAATATATATAGGGCAGTTAGAATATAACACTATAAATACAGTCTTGTTTGACATAACAATTCATGAAAATGCCAGGGAGGAATTATTGTGACAGGGTAGGAACCAAAGTGTTGATAAGTGTTTCCTAGGGGACCCTATACTCTTTGGTAAATTGGCCACATGGAATGAGAGAGAGAGAGAAAGACTTGATCAATCCCCTCCTTCCCACCCCCCTCTCCTCTCCTCCCTCTCTTCCCCCCACTCCTCCCTCTCATCTCCTCTCCTCTCCTCTCCTCCCTCTCCTCTTTCCTCCCTCTCTTCCCCCCACTCCTCCCTCTCCTCTCCTCCCTCTCTTCCCCCCACTCCTCCCTCTCCTCTCCCTCCCTCTCTTCCCCTCCATCTTTCATTAGCAGAAAGCAACTCAGTCTAATCAGACATAGTAACCTAGAACACGGACGGGTTCAGAAGGCAGTGTTGAGTCTGTTATATAGTGAACCATCTGCTGAAGACATCTGCTCTACCAACCACTACTGTCTGTTATACCTATCTGTTAGTTAACTACTGGGACCTCGGTCTCTATCTATCTGTTAGTTAACTACTGGGACCTCGGTCTCTATCTATCTGTTAGTTAACTACTGGGACCTCAGCCTGCAGAGTCTCTATCTATCTGTTTAGTTAACTACTGGGACCTCAGCCTGCAGAGTCTCTATCTATCTGTTAGTTAACTACTGGGACCTCGGTCTCTATCTATCTGTTAGTTAACTACTGGGACCTCGGTCTCTATCTATCTGTCAGTTAACTACTGGGACCTCAGCCTGCAGTCTCTATCTATCTGTTAGTTAACTACTGGGACCTCAGCCTGCAGAGTCTCTATCTATCTGTTAGCTAACTACTGGGACCTCAGCCTGCAGAGTCTCTATCTATCTGTTAGCTAACTACTGGGACCTCAGCCTGCAGAGTCTCTATCTATCTGTTAGTTAACTACTGGGACCTCGGCCTGCAGAGTCTCTATCTATCTGTTAGTTAACTACTGGGACCTCGGTCTCTATCTATCTGTTAGTTAACTACTGGGACCTCAGCCTGCAGAGGCTCTATCTATCTGTTAGCTAACTACTGGGACCTCAGCCTGCAGAGTCTCTATCTATCTGTTAGTTAACTACTGGGACCTCGGTCTCTATCTATCTGTTAGTTAACTACTGGGACCTCGGCCTGCAGAGTCTCTATCTATCTGTTAGTTAACTACTGGGACCTCAGCCTGCAGAGTCTCTATCTATCTGTTAGTTAACTACTGGGACCTCGGTCTCTATCTATCTGTTAGTTAACTACTGGGACCTCGGGCTCTATCTATCTGTCAGTTAACTACTGGGACCTCGGCCTGCAGAGTCTCTATCTATCTGTTAGTTAACTACTGGGACCTCAGCCTGCAGAGTCTCTATCTATCTGTTAGTTAACTACTGGGACCTCTGTCTCTATCTATCTGTTAGTTAACTACTGGGACCTCGGTCTCTATCTATCTGTTAGTTAACTACTGGGACCTCGGCCTGCAGAGTCTCTATCTATCTGTTAGTTAACTACTGGGACCTCGGTCTCTATCTATCTGTTAGTTAACTACTGGGACCTCGGCCTGCAGAGTCTCTATCTATCTGTTAGTTAACTACTGGGACCTCGGCCTGCAGAGTCTCTATCTATCTGTTAGTTAACTACTGGGACCTCAGCCTGCAGAGTCTCTATCTATCTGTTAGTTAACTACTGGGACCTCAGCCTGCAGAGTCTCTATCTATCTGTTAGTTAACTACTGGGACCTCGGTCTCTATCTATCTGTTAGTTAACTACTGGGACCTCGGTCTCTATCTATCTGTTAGTTAACTACTGGGACCTCTGTCTCTATCTATCTGTTAGTTAACCACTGGGACCTCGGTCTCTATCTATCTGTTAGCTAACTACTGGGACCTCAGCCTGCAGAGTCTCTATCTATCTGTTAGTTAACTACTGGGACCTCTGTCTCTATCTATCTGTTAGTTAACTACTGGGACCTCGGTCTCTATCTATCTGTTAGTTAACTACTGGGACCTCGGCCTGCAGAGTCTCTATCTATCTGTTAGTTAACTACTGGGACCTCGGTCTCTATCTATCTGTTAGTTAACTACTGGGACCTCGGCCTGCAGAGTCTCTATCTATCTGTTAGTTAACTACTGGGACCTCGGCCTGCAGAGTCTCTATCTATCTGTTAGTTAACTACTGGGACCTCAGCCTGCAGAGTCTCTATCTATCTGTTAGTTAACTACTGGGACCTCAGCCTGCAGAGTCTCTATCTATCTGTTAGTTAACTACTGGGACCTCGGTCTCTATCTATCTGTTAGTTAACTACTGGGACCTCGGTCTCTATCTATCTGTTAGTTAACCACTGGGACCTCGGTCTCTATCTATCTGTTAGCTAACTACTGGGACCTCAGCCTGCAGAGTCTCTATCTATCTGTTAGCTAACTACTGGGACCTCAGCCTGCAGAGTCTCTATCTATCTGTTAGCTAACTACTGGGACCTCAGCCTGCAGAGTCTCTATCTATCTGTTAGTTAACTACTGGGACCTCAGCCTGCAGAGTCTCTATCTATCTGTTAGTTAACTACTGGGACCTCTGTCTCTATCTATCTGTTAGTTAACTACTGGGACCTCGGTCTCTATCTATCTGTTAGTTAACTACTGGGACCTCGGCCTGCAGAGTCTCTATCTATCTGTTAGTTAACTACTGGGACCTCAACCTGCAGAGTCTCTATCTATCTGTTAGCTAACTACTGGGACCTCAGCCTGCAGAGTCTCTATCTATCTGTTAGTTAACTACTGGGACCTCAGCCTGCAGAGTCTCTATCTATCTGTTAGTTAACTACTGGGACCACGGTCTCTATCTATCTGTTAGTTAACTACTGGGACCTCAGCCTGCAGTCTCTATCTATCTGTTAGTTAACTACTGGGACCTCAGCCTGCAGAGTCTCTATCTATCTGTTAGTTAACTACTGGGACCTCGGTCTCTATCTATCTGTTAGTTAACTACTGGGACCTCGGTCTCTATCTATCTGTCAGTTAACTACTGGGACCTCAGCCTGCAGTCTCTATCTATCTGTTAGTTAACTACTGGGACCTCAGCCTGCAGAGTCTCTATCTATCTGTTAGTTAACTACTGGGACCTCAGTCTGCAGAGTCTCTATCTATCTGTTAGTTAACTACTGGGACCTCGGTCTCTATCTATCTGTTAGTTAACTACTGGGACCTCAGCCTGCAGTCTCTATCTATCTGTTAGTTAACTACTGGGACCTCAGCCTGCAGAGTCTCTATCTATCTGTTAGCTAACTACTGGGACCTCAGCCTGCAGAGTCTCTATCTATCTGTTAGTTAACTACTGGGACCTCAGCCTGCAGAGTCTCTATCTATCTGTTAGTTAACTACTGGGACCTCAGCCTGCAGAGTCTCTATCTATCTGTTAGTTAACTACTGGGACCTCGGTCTCTATCTATCTGTTAGTTAACTACTGGGACCTCAGCCTGCAGAGTCTCTATCTATCTGTTAGTTAACTACTGGGACCTCAGCCTGCAGAGTCTCTATCTATCTGTTAGTTAACTACTGGGACCTCAGCTCTATCTATCTGTTAGTTAACTACTGGGACCTCGTCTCTATCTATCTGTTAGTTAACTACTGGGACCTCAGCCTGCAGAGTCTCTATCTATCTGTTAGTTAACTACTGGGACCTCGGTCTCTATCTATCTGTTAGTTAACTACTGGGACCTCGGTCTCTATCTATCTGTCAGTTAACTACTGGGACCTCGGCCTGCAGAGTCTCTATCTATCTGTTAGTTAACTACTGGGACCTCAGCCTGCAGAGTCTCTATCTATCTGTTAATTAACTACTGGGACCTCGGCCTGCAGAGTCTCTATCTATCTATGTAGTGTGTTTCATGTGTAGAGTTTTAAATGATGCAATATCAAATCCCTCTGTACGAAAGTGAACACAGTATTACAGACAGACAGACAGACAGACAGACAGACAGACACAGACAGACAGACAGACAGACAGACAGACAGACAGACAGACAGACAGACAGACAGACAGACAGACAGACAGACAGACAGATTGTTGACGAGGTGTTTTCAAGGACAGAGTACTCTCGCTTCCTCTTTTCATCTTTCATATCTCTGTTATACGTCTCTCCATCTCTCTGTTATACGTCTCTCCATATCTCTGTTATACGTCTCTCCATCTCTCTGTTATACGTCTCTCCATCTCTCTGTTATACGTCTCTCCATCTCTCTGTTATACGTCTCTCCATCTCTCTGTTATACGTCTCTCCATCTCTCTGTTATACGTCTCTCCATCTCTCTGTTATACGTCTCTCCATCTCTCTGTTATACGTCTCTCCATCTCTCTGTTATACGTCTCTCCATCTCTCTGTTATACGTCTCTCCATCTCTCTGTTATACGTCTCTCCATCTCTCTGT
>NW_027040491.1:380992-383492 GCF_034236695.1 Oncorhynchus nerka
TCTCCTCTCCTCTCCTCTCCTCTCCTCTCCTCTCCTCTCTCTCCTCTCCTCTCCTCTCCTCCCTCTCCTTCACTCTCCTCTCCCATCCTCCCCTCTCCTCCCCTCTCCTCTCCCCTCCTCCCCTCCCCTCTCCTTCCTCTCCTCCTCCCCTCCCTCTCCCTCTCCTCTCCTCTCCCTCCTCTCCTCTCCTCTCCCTCTCCTCTCCTCCCCCTCCTCCCTCTCCTCTCCTCTCCCCTCCCCTCGTCCCCTCTCCGCTCCTCTGCTCTCCCCTCCTCCCCTCTCCTTTCCTCTCCTCTCCTCTCCTCTCCCTCTCCTTCCTCTCCTCTCCCCTCTACTTCCTCTCCTCTCCTCTCCCTTCCTCTCCTCTCCTCTCCCTTCCTCTCCTCCTCCCCTCTCCTTCCTCTCCTCTCCTCTCCCTCCCCTCCTCTCCTCTCCTCTCCTCTCCCCCTCCTCTCCTCTCCTCTCCTCTCCTCTCCTCTCCCTCCCTCTCCTCTCCTCTCCCTCTCCTCTCCCCTCCTCTCCTCTCCTCTCCTCTCCCCTCCTCCCCTCCCCTCCCTTTCTTCTCCTCTCCCTCCTCCCCTCCCCTCTCCTTCCTCTCCTCTCCCCTCCCCTCTCATTCACTCTCCTCTCCTCTCCACTCCTGCCCTCCCCTCTCTTTCTCTCCTCTCCCCTCCCCTCCTCTCCCCTCCTCTCCTCTCCTCTCCTCTCCTCTCCTCTCCTCTCCTCTCCTCTCCTCTCCTCTCCCTTCCTCTCCTCTCCTCTCCTCTCCCTCTCCTCTCCTCTCCTCTCCTCTCCTCTCCTCTCCTCTCCTCTCCCTCTCCTCTCCCCTCCCCTTCCGCTCCTTCACTCTCCTCTCCTCTCCTCTCCCCTCCCCTCTCCTTCACTCTCCTCTCCTCTCCCCTCCTCTCCCTTCCTCTCCTTCACTCTCCTCTCCCCTCCTCCCCTCCCCTCTCCTTCACTCTCCTCTCCTATTCCCTCCTCCCCTCCCTTCTCCTTCACTCTCCTCTCGTTAACCCGACGTAACACCACTTCAGTGTAGTGTACACTTCAAAGGAGAGCAGAGAGGAAGCCAGTGGTTTGACATTAGCCTGAATCTGTGTTCATTTATAAACAGCAGATCAGACCTCCGACAGAGAGAAACAGTCAGAGTCAGAGTTACAGTCAGAGTCACAGTCAGTCAGAGTCACAGTCAGAGTCACAGTCAGAGTCAGAGATACAGTCAGAGTCACAGTCAGAGATACAGTCAGAGTCACAGTCAGAGTTACAGTCAGAGTCACAGTCAGAGTCAGAGATACAGTCAGAGTCACAGTCAGAGTCACAGTCAGTCAGAGATACAGTCAGAGTCACAGTCAGAGATACAGTCAGAGTCACAGTCAGAGTCAGAGATACAGTCAGAGTTACAGTCAGAGTCACAGTCAGAGTCAGAGATACAGTCAGAGTCACAGTCAGAGTCACAGTCAGAGTCACAGTCAGTCAGAGTCACAGTCAGAGTCACAGTCAGAGTCAGAGATACAGTCAGAGTCACAGTCAGAGTCACAGTCAGAGTCACAGTCAGAGATACAGTCAGAGTCACAGTCAGAGTCAGAGATACAGTCAGAGTTACAGTCAGAGTCACAGTCAGAGTCAGAGATACAGTCAGAGTCACAGTCAGAGTCACAGTCAGAGTCACAGTCAGAGATACAGTCAGAGATACAGTCAGAGATACAGTCAGAGTCACAGTCAGAGTCACAGTCAGTCAGAGATACAGTCAGAGTCACAGTCAGAGTTACAGTCAGAGTCACAGTCAGAGTTACAGTCAGAGTCACAGTCAGAGTCACAGTCAGAGATACAGTCAGAGATACAGTCAGAGTCACAGTCAGAGTTACAGTCAGAGTTACAGTCAGAGTTACAGTCAGAGTCAGAGATACAGTCAGAGTCACAGTCAGAGTCACAGTCAGAGTCACAGTCAGAGTCACAGTCAGTCAGAGTC
Source organism: Oncorhynchus nerka (assembly GCF_034236695.1). NCBI lineage: Eukaryota > Metazoa > Chordata > Actinopteri > Salmoniformes > Salmonidae > Oncorhynchus > Oncorhynchus nerka. The sequence continues at coordinate 382,962 of NW_027040491.1, forward strand.
ACAGTCAGAGTTACAGTCAGAGTCACAGTCAGAGTTACAGTCAGAGTCACAGTCAGAGTCACAGTCAGAGTTACAGTCAGAGTCACAGTCAGAGTTACAGTCAGAGTTACAGTCAGAGTCACAGTCAGAGTTACAGTCAGAGTCACAGTCAGAGTCACAGTCAGAGTTACAGTCAGAGTCAGAGTTACAGTCAGAGTCAGAGTTACAGTCAGAGTCACAGTCAGAGTCACAGTCAGAGTTACAGTCAGAGTCACAGTCAGAGTTACAGTCAGAGTTACAGTCAGAGTCACAGTCAGAGTTACAGTCAGAGTCACAGTCAGAGTCACAGTCAGAGTTACAGTCAGAGTCAGAGTTACAGTCAGAGTCAGAGTTACAGTCAGAGTCACAGTCAGAGTCACAGTCAGAGTCAGAGTCAGAGATACAGTCAGAGTCACAGTCAGAGTCACAGTCAGAGATACAGTCAGAGTCACAGTCAGAGTCAGAGATACAGTCAGAGTTACAGTCAGAGTCACAGTCAGAGTCAGAGATACA
>NW_027040491.1:388492-395992 GCF_034236695.1 Oncorhynchus nerka
CTGTCTGTCTGTCTGTCTGTCTGTCTGTCTGTCTGTCTGTCTATCTGTCTGTCTGTCTGTCTGTCTGTCTGTCTGTCTGTCTGTCTGTCTGTAGACTCACACTGGAGGAGAGGAGGGGGTGGGTTATCTCTGTCTGTCTGTAGACTCACACTGGGGGAGAGGAGGGGTGGGTTATCTCTGTCTGTCTGTAGACTCACACTGGGGAGAGGATGGGGTGGGTTATCTCTGTCTGTCTGTCTGTAGACTCACACTGGGGAAGAGGAGGGGGAGGGTTATTATCTCTATCTCTGTCTGTCTGTCTGTCTGTAGACTCACACTGGAGGAGAGGAGGGGGTGGGTTATCTCTGTCTGTCTGTAGACTCACACTGGGGAAGAGGAGGGGGAGGGTTATTATCTCTATCTCTGTCTGTCTGTCTGTCTGTCTGTAGACTCACACTGGAGGAGAGGAGGGGGTGGGTTATCTCTGTCTGTCTGTAGACTCACACTGGGGAAGAGGAGGGGGAGGGTTATTATCTCTGTCTGTCTGTCTGTCTGTCTGTCTGTCTGTCTATCTGTCTGTCTGTCTGTCTGTCTGTCTGTCTGTCTGTCTGTCTGTAGACTCACACTGGAGGAGAGGAGGGGGTGGGTTATCTCTGTCTGTCTGTAGACTCACACTGGGGGAGAGGAGGGGTGGGTTATCTCTGTCTGTCTGTAGACTCACACTGGAGGAGAGGAGGGGTGGGTTATCTCTGTCTGTCTGTAGACTCACACTGGGGAAGAGGAGGGGGAGGGTTATTATCTCTGTCTGTCTGTCTGTCTGTCTGTCTGTAGACTCACACTGGAGGAGAGGAGGGGGTGGGTTATCTCTGTCTGTCTGTAGACTCACACTGGGGAAGAGGAGGGGGAGGGTTATTATCTCTGTCTGTCTGTCTGTCTGTCTGTCTGTCTGTCTGTCTGTCTGTAGACTCACACTGGGGGAGAGGAGGGGTGGGTTATCTCTGTCTGTCTGTAGACTCACACTGGAGGAGAGGAGGGGTGGGTTATCTCTGTCTGTCTGTAGACTCACACTGGGGAAGAGGAGGGGGAGGGTTATTATCTCTGTCTGTCTGTCTGTCTGTCTGTAGACTCACACTGGGGGAGAGGAGGGGTGGGTTATCTCTGTCTCTCTGTAGACTCACACTGGAGGAGAGGATGGGGGTGGGTTATCTCTGTCTCTCTGTAGACTCACACTGGAGGAGAGGATGGGGGTGGGTTATCTCTGTCTGTCTGTAGACTCACACTGGAGGAGAGGAGGGGGTGGGTTATCTCTGTCTCTCTGTAGACTCACACTGGAGGAGAGGAGGGGGTGGGTTATTATCTCTGTCTGTCTGTCTGTCTGTCTGTCTGTCTGTCTGTCTGTCTGTCTGTCTGTCTGTCTGTCTGTCTGTCTGTCTGTCTGTCTGTCTGTCTGTCTGTAGACTCACACTGGAGGAGAGGAGGGGGTGGGTTATCTCTGTCTGTCTGTAGACTCACACTGGGGAGAGGAGGGGGTGGGTTATCTCTGTCTGTCTGTAGACTCACACTGGGGGAGAGGATGGGGTGGGTTATCTCTGTCTGTCTGTCTGTAGACTCACACTGGGGAAGAGGAGGGGGAGGGTTATTATCTCTATCTCTGTCTGTCTGTCTGTCTGTAGACTCACACTGGAGGAGAGGAGGGGGTGGGTTATCTCTGTCTGTCTGTAGACTCACACTGGGGAAGAGGAGGGGAGGGTTATTATCTCTGTCTGTCTGTCTGTCTGTCTGTCTGTCTGTCTGTCTGTCTGTCTGTCTGTCTGTCTGTCTGTCTGTCTGTCTGTAGACTCACACTGGAGGAGAGGAGGGGGTGGGTTATCTCTGTCTGTCTGTAGACTCACACTGGGGGAGAGGAGGGGGTGGGTTATCTCTGTCTGTCTGTAGACTCACACTGGAGGAGAGGAGGGGGTGGGTTATCTCTGTCTGTCTGTAGACTCACACTGGGGAAGAGGAGGGGAGGGTTATTATCTCTGTCTGTCTGTCTGTCTGTCTGTCTGTAGACTCACACTGGAGGAGAGGAGGGGGTGGGTTATCTCTGTCTGTCTGTAGACTCACACTGGGGAAGAGGAGGGGGGGGTTATTATCTCTGTCTGTCTGTCTGTCTGTCTGTCTGTCTGTCTGTCTGTCTGTCTGTCTGACTCACAATGGGGGAGAGGAGGGGTGGGTTATCTCTGTCTGTCTGTAGACTCACACTGGAGGAGAGGAGGGGGTGGGTTATCTCTGTCTGTCTGTAGACTCACACTGGGGAAGAGGAGGGGGAGGGTTATTATCTCTGTCTGTCTGTCTGTCTGTCTGTCTGTAGACTCACACTGGGGGAGAGGAGGGGTGGGTTATCTCTGTCTCTCTGTAGACTCACACTGGAGGAGAGGATGGGGGTGGGTTATCTCTGTCTCTCTGTAGACTCACACTGGAGGAGAGGATGGGGGTGGGTTATCTCTGTCTGTCTGTAGACTCACACTGGAGGAGAGGAGGGGGTGGGTTATCTCTGTCTCTCTGTAGACTCACACTGGAGGAGAGGAGGGGGTGGGTTATTATCTCTGTCTGTCTGTCTGTCTGTCTGTCTGTCTGTCTGTCTGTCTGTCTGTCTATCTGTCTGTCTGTCTGTCTGTCTGTCTGTCTGTAGACTCACACTGGAGGAGAGGAGGGGGTGGGTTATCTCTGTCTGTCTGTAGACTCACACTGGGGGAGAGGAGGGGGTGGGTTATCTCTGTCTGTCTGTAGACTCACACTGGGGGAGAGGATGGGGTGGGTTATCTCTGTCTGTCTGTCTGTAGACTCACACTGGGGAAGAGGAGGGGGAGGGTTATTATCTCTATCTCTGTCTGTCTGTCTGTCTGTAGACTCACACTGGAGGAGAGGAGGGGGTGGGTTATCTCTGTCTGTCTGTAGACTCACACTGGGGAAGAGGAGGGGGAGGGTTATTATCTCTGTCTGTCTGTCTGTCTGTCTGTCTGTCTGTCTGTCTGTCTGTCTATCTGTCTGTCTGTCTGTCTGTCTGTCTGTCTGTCTGTAGACTCACACTGGAGGAGAGGAGGGGGTGGGTTATCTCTGTCTGTCTGTAGACTCACACTGGGGGAGAGGAGGGGTGGGTTATCTCTGTCTGTCTGTAGACTCACACTGGAGGAGAGGAGGGGGGGTTATCTCTGTCTGTCTGTAGACTCACACTGGGGAAGAGGAGGGGAGGGTTATTATCTCTGTCTGTCTGTCTGTCTGTCTGTCTGTAGACTCACACTGGGGAGAGGAGGGGTGGGTTATCTCTGTCTGTCTGTAGACTCACACTGGAGGAGAGGAGGGGGTGGGTTATCTCTGTCTGTCTGTAGACTCACACTGGGGAAGAGGAGGGGGAGGGTTATTATCTCTGTCTGTCTGTCTGTCTGTCTGTAGACTCACACTGGGGGAGAGGAGGGGTGGGTTATCTCTGTCTCTCTGTAGACTCACACTGGAGGAGAGGATGGGGGTGGGTTATCTCTGTCTCTCTGTAGACTCACACTGGAGGAGAGGATGGGGGTGGGTTATCTCTGTCTGTCTGTAGACTCACACTGGAGGAGAGGAGGGGGTGGGTTATCTCTGTCTCTCTGTAGACTCACACTGGAGGAGAGGAGGGGGTGGGTTATTATCTCTGTCTGTCTGTCTGTCTGTCTGTCTGTCTGTCTGTCTGTCTGTCTGTCTATCTGTCTGTCTGTCTGTCTGTCTGTCTGTCTCACACTGGAGGAGAGGAGGGGGTGGGTTATCTCTGTCTGTCTGTAGACTCACACTGGGGGAGAGGAGGGGGTGGGTTATCTCTGTCTGTCTGTAGACTCACACTGGGGGAGAGGATGGGGTGGGTTATCTCTGTCTGTCTGTCTGTAGACTCACACTGGGGAAGAGGGGGGGAGGGTTATTATCTCTATCTCTGTCTGTCTGTCTGTCTGTCTGTAGACTCACACTGGGGGAGAGGAGGGGGTGGGTTATCTCTGTCTGTCTGTAGACTCACACTGGAGGAGAGGAGGAGGTGGGTTATTATCTCTATCTCTCTCTGTCTGTCTGTCTGTCTGTCTGTCTGTCTGTCTGTAGACTCACACTGGAGGAGAGGAGGGGTGGGTTATCTCTGTCTGTCTGTAGACTCACACTGGAGGAGAGGAGGGGGTGGGTTATCTCTGTCTCTCTGTAGACTCACACTGGAGGAGAGGGGGGTTATCTCTGTCTGTCTGTAGATTCACACTGGAGGAGAGGAGGGGGTGGGTTATCTCTGTCTGTCTGTAGACTCACACTGGAGGAGAGGAGGGGGTGGGTTATCTCTGTCTGTCTGTAGACTCACACTGGAGGAGAGGAGGGGGTGGGTTATCTCTGTCTGTCTGTAGACTCACACTGAGGGAGAGGAGGGGGTGGGTTATTATCTCTATCTCTGTCTGTCTGTCTGTCTGTCTGTCTGTCTGTAGACTCACACTGGAGGAGAAGAGGGGGTGGGTTATCTCTGTCTGTCTGTAGACTCACACTGGAGGAGAGGAGGGGGTGGGTTATCTCTGTCTGTCTGTAGACTCACACTGGAGGAGAGGAGGGGGTGGGTTATCTCTGTCTGTCTGTAGACTCACACTGGAGGAGAGGAGGGGGAGGGTTATTATCTCTGTCTCTCTGTTGAGAACAGAAGTCCAGAAGGGATCCAATTTGAGCTATACAGAGTCACTCCTTACTATGTCCTGTTAAGCATGACACACACACACACACACACACACACACACACAGTTGTTAGGCTACGTGCCTCGCATTCCGTTACTCAGCGATTGGCTGCTGACCGCCCGTCGTCATGCCGACACAAGGACCAAGAGCTCCACACGTGGGCGGCCTGAATCACACATTAACTCTCTCTGGAAAATACATTTAACACAGCTTTACTGTAAAAGTCTCTCACACTAGAAAATACATTTAAACACAGCTTTACTGTAAAAGTCTCTCACACTAGAAAATACATTTAACACAGCTTTACTGTAAAAGTCTGAGAAAATACATTTAAACACAGCTTTACTGTAAAAGTCTCTCACACTAGAAAATACATTTAACACAGCTTTACTGTAAAAGTCTCTCACACTAGAAAATACATTTAAACACAGCTTTACTGTAAAAGTCTCTCACACTAGAAAATACATTTAACACAGCTTTACTGTAAAAATCTCTCGCACTAGAAAATACATTTAACACAGCTTTACTGTAAAAGTCTCTCGCATTAGAAAATACATTTAACACAGCTTTACTGTAAAAGTCTCTCACACTAGAAAATACATTTAACACAGCTTTACTGTAAAAGTCTCTCCCACACAAAATACATTTAACACAGCTTTACTGTAAAAATCTCTCGCACTAGAAAATACATTTAACACAGCTTTACTGTAAAAGTCTCTCACACTAGAAAATACATTTAACACAGCTTTACTGTAAAAGTCTCTCACACTAGAAAATACATTTAACACAGCTTTACTGTAAAAGGAAGTCTCTCACACTAGAAAATACATTTAACACAGCTTTACTGTAAAAGTCTCTCACACTAGAAAATACATTTAACACAGCTTTACTGTAAAAATCTCTCACACTAGAAAATACATTTAACACAGCTTTACTGTAAAAGTCTCTCGCATTAGAAAATACATTTAACACAGCTTTACTGTAAAAGTCTCTCACACTAGAAAATACATTTAACACAGCTTTACTGTAAAAGTCTCTCACACTAGAAAATACATTTAACACAGCTTTACTGTAAAAGTCTCTCACACTAGAAAATACATTTAACACAGCTTTACTGTAAAAGTCTCTCACACTAGAAAATACATTTAACACAGCTTTACTGTAAAATCTCTCGCACTAGAAAATACATTTAACACAGCTTTACTGTAAAAGTCTCTCACACTACAAAATACATTTAAACACAGCTTTACTGTAAATCTCTCACACTAGAAAATACATTTAACACAGCTTTACTGTAAAAGTCTCTCACACTAGAAAATACATTTAACACAGCTTTACTGTAAAAGTCTCTCACACTAGAAAATACATTTAACACAGCTTTACTGTAAAAGTCTCTCGCACTACAAAATACATTTAAACACAGCTTTACTGTAAATCTCTCACACTAGAAAATACATTTAACACAGCTTTACTGTAAAAGTCTCTCACACTAGAAAATACATTTAACACAGCTTTACTGTAAAAGTCTCTCACACTAGAAAATACATTTAACACAGCTTTACTGTAAAAGTCTCTCACACTAGAAAATACATTTAAAAACAGCTTTACTGTAAAGTCTCTCACACTAGAAAATACATTTAACACAGCTTTACTGTAAAAGTCTCTCGCACTAGAAAATACATTTAACACAGCTTTACTGTAAAAGTCTCTCACACTAGAAAATACATTTAACAAAGCTTTACTGTAAAAGTGTCTCTCAAGCTATTGACCCAGCAGAGCTTCACACACACACACACACACACACACACACACACACACACACACACACACACACACACACACACACACACACGCTGAGAGAGCAAGGATCCCCCTCTACCAGAATGCAGCAGCTCGGTTGTTGCCTAGTAACAAGGTAGTTTCCTGGTAAGTGCTTTTCCTGTGAGATAACTCTCCCCCCACAACACCCCCCAGCCCCCTGCCCACGACCCCCCCGTGTGTGTGTGTAGCAGGGATGAATTACTAAAATCACACACAGACACATTCACACTATAGCTGGGATGATACCAATATCACAATATTTTCCCTTTAATGAAAATAGGAAGCTGATTAAATCTTTACAAATGTAAACATTTTGTTTATAATAATTGTTTATTATTTATATATATCTATAAGCTCGGGGAAAATAAACACGTGTGATTCTGGACAAAACCTGTACGGTTGTTTCCAACATTCCTAAAGAAGTTTAATCGTTTTTTTCGTTTTTTGGTTTCCTTGTCATGATACTAATCACAATACTGGTATGGTCCTGGACCCTTGAACTACACACACACACACACACACAGACACACACACACACACACACACACACACACACACACACACCTCCTCATTAGTGACAGCAGTGCAGTGGAAGCTCAACAACATGACCCAAAAACATTGAACACACAGGAGAGGAGAGGAGAGGAGAGGAGAGAGAGAGGAGAGGAGGGAGGGGAGGGAGAGGGAGACAGAGAGGGAGAGGAGAGGAGAGGAGAGGGGAGGAGGGAGAGGAGGGAGAGGGAGGGGAGAGAGAGGAGAGGAGAGGAGAGAGGAGGAGAGGGAGGAGAGAGAGGAGGAGGGGAGGGGAGAGGAGAGAGAGAGGAGAGGAGAGAGAGAGGAGAGGAGAGGAGAGGAGAGGAGGGAGAGGAGAGGAGAGGAGAGGAGAGGAGAGGAGAGGAGAGGAGAGAGAGGAGAGGAGACAGAGAGAGGAGAGGAGAGGAGGGGAGAGGGAGGAGAGGAGAGGAGAGGAGAGAGAGAGAGGAGAGGAGAGGA
>NW_027040491.1:400992-450992 GCF_034236695.1 Oncorhynchus nerka
CCCTTACCCTGACCAGTGTCCTCTCTGCCCAGTGCCCTCTGCTCAGTGCCAGTCTGACCAGTATAACATTCTGCCAGTGCCAGTACTGACCAGTACCCTCTCCTGCCAGTTACCCCTCCTGCTCAGTGCCTCTCTGCTCAGTGCCCCCTGCTCAGTGCCAGTACAGCCAGTGCCCCCTGCCAGTGCCCTCTCTGCCAGTGCCCTCTCTGCACATCAGTGCCCTCTCTGCCAGTATAACTCCCCTGACCAGTGCCACCTGCTCAGTGCCCTAACATTGCCCCAGACCAGTGCCCTCAGACCAGTGCCCCCCTGCCAGTGCTCAGTCTCTGCTCAGTGCCATCTGCCCCAGACCAGTCAGTGCCCTACAGACCAGTGCTTCCTGCTCAGTACAGACCAGTATCAGTGCCCTCTCTGCTCAGTATCCAGTGCCTCTCTGCCAGTGCCCTCTCTGCTCAGTGCCCTCTCTGCTCAGTGCCTCTACTCCCAGACCCTCTCTGCCAGTGCCAGTATAACCATCTCTGCTCAGTGCTCTCTCTGCTCAGTGCCCTCCTGCTCAGTGCCTCTCTGCCCAGTGTCCTCCTGACCAGTGCCCTCAGACCAGTATAGACCCTCTCTGCTCAGTGCAGACCTGCTCAGTGCCTCTCTGCTCAGTGCCTATCTGCTCAGTGCCCTCTCTGCTCATTGCCCTCTCTGCTCAGTGCTCTCTCCGCTACAGTGCCAGTCTGCTCAGTGCCCTCTCTGCTCAGTGCCTCTCTGCTCAGTGCCCTCTCTGCTCAGAACCCTCTCTGCTCAGTGCTAACTTACTGCCAGTGCCCTCTCTGCTCAGTGCCCTCTATGCCAGTGCCCCTCTGCTCAGTGCCCTCTACTGCCAGTGCTAACTCTCTGCTCAGTGCCCTCTCTGCTCAGTGCCCCTGCCAGTGCAGACCAGTCTGCTCAGTGCTCTGCCAGTGCCCTCCTGCTCAGTGCCCTCTCTGCTCAGTGCCCCAGCTCAGTGCCCTCTCTGCCAGTGCTCTCTACAGCTCAGTGCTCTCATCACTCCAGACCGCTGTCATCAAATGGGAGTCAAACTATCCACAAGTTCTGACTGAGCGACCAGTTTCTCTTCTTCAGTATTCATAAAAACATATAACGAGAAGCGCCAGTAATCTGTTTTGTGTTTGTGGGGAAGTGTTTAGTAAATGAGTCTCCAGTATACCATTACACATGGTAAATGTATGGTAAACCCAGGGAGACCTGTCAGAACACCAGCACAGTGGTTACGAATAACATTACCCCAGACCAGTACAGACCAGTACAGACCAGTATAACATTACCCCAGACCAGTACAGACCAGTACAGACCAGTATACCATTACCCCAGACCAGTACAGACCAGTATACCATTACCCCAGACCAGTACAGACCAGTATACCATTACCCCAGACCAGTACAGACCAGTATACCATTACCCCAGACCAGTACAGACCAGTATATACCATTACCCCAGACCAGTACAGACCAGTACAGACCATTACCCCAGACCAGTACAGACCAGTACAGACCAGTACAGACCAGTATAACATTACCCCAGACCAGTACAGACCAGTATAACATTACCCCAGACCAGTACAGACCAGTACAGACCAGTATACCATTACCCCAGACCAGTACAGACCAGTACAGACCAGTATACCATTACCCCAGACCAGTACAGACCAGTACAGACCAGTATAACATTACCCCAGACCAGTACAGACCAGTACAGACCAGTATACCATTACCCCAGACCAGTACAGACCAGTACAGACCAGTATACCATTACCCCAGACCAGTACAGACCAGTACAGACCAGTATACCATTACCCCAGACCAGTACAGACCAGTACAGACCAGTATACCATTACCCCAGACCAGTACAGACCAGTATAACATTACCCCAGACCACAGACCAGTACAGACCAGTATACCATTACCCCAGACCAGTACAGACCAGTATACCATTACCCCAGACCAGTACAGACCAGTATACCATTACCCCAGACCAGTACAGACCAGTACAGACCATTACCCCCAGACCAGTACAGACCAGTACAGACCAGTACAGACCAGTACAGACCAGTATAACATGACCCCAGACCAGTACAGACCAGTATAACATTACCCCAGACCAGTACAGACCAGTACAGACCAGTATACCATTACCCCAGACCAGTACAGACCAGTACAGACCAGTATACCATTACCCCAGACCAGTACAGACCAGTACAGACCAGTATAACATTACCCCAGACCAGTACAGACCATTACAGACCAGTATACCATTACCCCAGACCAGTACAGACCAGTATAACATTACCCCAGACCAGAACAGACCAGTACAGACCAGTTTAACATTACCCCAGACCAGTACAGACCAGTACATACCAGTATACCATTACCCCAGACCAGTACAGACCAGTACAGACCAGTATAACATTACCCCAGACCAGTACAGACCAGTATACCATTACCCCAGACCAGTACAGACCAGTACAGACCAGTATACCATTACCCCAGACCAGTACAGACCAGTACAGACCAGTATAACATTACCCCAGACCAGTACAGACCAGTACAGACCAGTACAGACCAGTACAGACCAGTATCCATTACCCCAGACCAGTACAGGACCAGTATACCATTACCCCAGACCAGTACAGACCAGTACAGACCAGTATACCATTACCCCAGACCAGTACAGACCAGTACAGACCAGTACAGACCAGTATAACATTACCCCAGACCAGTACAGACCAGTATACCATTACCCCAGACCACAGCATGATGGTAAACCCAGGGTAGACCTTATAACAGAACACCAGCACAGTGGTTACAGACCATAACATTACCCCAGACCAGTACAGACCAGTACAGACCATTACCCCAGACCAGTACAGACCAGTACAGACCAGTACAGACCAGTACAGACCAGTACAGACCAGTATAACATTACCCCAGACCAGTACAGACCAGTACAGACCAGTATACCATTACCCCAGACCAGTACAGACCAGTACAGACCAGTATACCATTACCCCAGACCAGTACAGACCAGTACAGACCAGTATACCATTACCCCAGACCAGTACAGACCAGTACAGACCAGTATAACATTCCCCAGACCAGAACAGACCAGTACAGACCAGTATAACATTACCCCAGACCAGTACAGACCAGTACAGACCAGTACAGACCAGTATAACATTACCCCAAACCAGTACAGACCATTACAGACCAGTATACCATTACCCCAGACCAGAACAGACCAGTACAGACCAGTATAACATTACCCCAGACCAGTACAGATCCAGTACAGACCAGTATACCATTACCCCAGACCAGTACAGACCAGTACAGACCAGTATAACATTACCCCAGACCAGTACAGACCAGTACAGACCAGTATACCATTACCCCAGACCAGTACAGACCAGTACAGACCAGTATACCATTACCCCAGACCAGTACAGACCAGTACAGACCAGTATACCATTACCCCAGACCAGTACAGACCAGTACAGACCAGTATAACATTCCCTCAGACCAGAACAGACCAGTACAGACCAGTATAACATTACCCCAGACCAGTACAGACCAGTACAGACCAGTATACCATTACCCCAAACCAGTACAGACCATTACAGACCAGTATACCATTACCCCAGACCAGAACAGACCAGTACAGACCAGTATAACATTACCCCAGACCAGTACAGATCAGTACAGACCAGTATACCATTACCCCAGACCAGTACAGACCAGTACAGACCAGTATAACATTACCCCAGACCAGTACAGACCAGTACAGACCAGTATAACATTACCCCAGACCAGAACAGACCAGTACAGACCAGTATAACATTACCCCAGACCAGTACACCATTACCCCAGACCAGTACAGACCAGTACAGACCAGTATACCATTACCCCAGACCAGTACAGACCAGTACAGACCAGTATAACATTACCCCAGACCAGTACAGACCAGTACAGACGAGTACAGACCAGTACAGACCAGTATCCATTACCCCAGACCAGTACAGACCAGTATACCATTACCCCAGACCAGTACAGACCAGTACAGACCAGTATAACATTACCCCAGACCAGTACAGACCAGTACAGACCAGTATACCATTACCCCAGACCACAGCATGATGGTAAACCCAGGGAGACCTTTCAGAACACCAGCACAGTGGTTACGAATAACATTACCCCAGACCAGTACAGACCAGTACAGACCAGTACAGACCCTTAACCCCAGACCAGTACAGACCAGTACAGACCTGTACAGACCAGTACAGACCAGTATAACATTACCCCAGACCAGTACAGACCAGTATAACATTACCCCAGACCAGTACAGACCAGTACAGACCAGTATACCATTACCCCAGACCAGTACAGACCAGTACAGACCAGTATACCATTACCCCAGACCAGTACAGACCAGTATACCATTACCCCAGACCAGTACAGACCAGTACAGACCAGTATAACATTCCCTCAGACCAGAACAGACCAGTACAGACCAGTATAACATTACCCCAGACCAGTACAGACCAGTACAGACCAGTATACTATTACCCCAGACCAGTAGGTCTCAGTTGCAAATGAGAACATTTCTCAACCAGCCAGACCAGTAAATAAACCAGTTCTCAACTAGCCTACCTGGTTAAATAAAGGTGTTCTCAACCCCAGCCTACAGACTGGTTAAATAAAGGTGTTCTCAACCAGCCTACCTGGTTAAATAAAGGTGTTCCCAACCAGCCAGACCAGTACAGACCAGTAAAGGTGTTCTCCAACTAGCCTACCTGGTTAAATAAACTTGTTCTCAACTAGCCTACCTGGTTAAATAAAGGTGTTCTCAACTAGCCTACCTGGTTAAATAAAGGTGTTCTCAACTAGCCTACCTGGTTAAATAAAGGTGTTCTCAACTAGCCTACCTGGTTAAATAAAGGTGTTCTCAACTAGCCTACCTGGTTAAATACAGGTGTTCTCAACTAGCCTACCTGGTTAAATAAAGGTGTTCTCAACCAGCCTACCTGGTTAAATAAAGGTGTTCTCAACTAGCCTACCTGGTTAAATAAAGGTGTTCTCAACTAGCCTACCTGGTTAAATACAGGTGTTCTCAACTAGCCTACCTGGTTAAATAAAGGTGTTCTCAACTAGCCTACCTGATTAAAGAAAGGTGTTCTCAACTAGCCTACCTGGTTAAATACAGGTGTTCTCAACTAGCCTACCTGGTTAAATACAGGTGTTCTCAACTAGCCTACCTGGTTAAATAAAGGTGTTCTCAACTAGCCTACCTGGTTAAATACAGGTGTTCTCAACTAGCCTACCTGGTTAAATAAAGGTGTTCTCAACTAGCCTACCTGGTTAAATAAAGGTGTTCTCAACTAGCCTACCTGGTTAAATAAAGGTGTTCTCAACTAGCCTACCTGGTTAAATAAAGGTGTTCTCAACTAGCCTACCTGGTTAAATAAAGGTGTTCTCAACTAGCCTACCTGGTTAAATAAAGGTGTTCTCAACTAGCCTACCTGGTTAAATAAAGGTGTTCTCAACTAGCCTACCTGGTTAAATAAAGGTGTTCTCAACTAGCCTACCTGGTTAAATAAAGGTGTTCTCAACTAGCCTACCTGGTTAAATAAAGGTGTTCTCAACTAGCCTACCTGGTTAAATAAAGGTGTTCTCAACTAGCCTACCTGGTTAAATAAAGGTGTTCTCAACTAGCCTACCTGGTTAAATAAGGTGTTCTCAACTAGCCTACCTGGTTAAATAAAGGTGTTCTCAACCAGCCTACCTGGTTAAATAAAGGTGTTCTCAACTAGCCTACCTGGTTAAATAAAGGTGTTCTCAACTAGCCTACCTGGTTAAATAAAGGTGTTCTCAACTAGCCTACCTGGTTAAATAAAGGTGTTCTCAACTAGCCTACCTGATTAAAGAAAGGTGTTCTCAACTAGCCTACCTGGTTAAATAAAGGTGTTCTCAACTAGCCTACCTGGTTAAATAAAGGTGTTCTCAACTAGCCTACCTGGTTAAATAAAGGTGTTCTCAACTAGCCTACCTGGTTAAATAAAGGTGTTCTCAACTAGCCTACCTGGTTAAATAAAGGTGTTCTCAACTAGCCTACCTGGTTAAATAAAGGTGTTCTCAACTAGCCTACCTGGTTAAATAAAGGTGTTCTCAACTAGCCTACCTGGTTAAATAAAGGTGTTCTCAACTAGCCTACCTGGTTAAATAAAGGTGTTCTCAACTAGCCTACCTGGTTAAATAAAGGTGTTCTCAACTAGCCTACCTGGTTAAATAAAGGTGTTCTCAACTAGCCTACCTGGTTAAATAAAGGTGTTCTCAACTAGCCTACCTGGTTAAATAAAGGTGTTCTCAACTAGCCTACCTGGTTAAATAAAGGTGTTCTCAACTAGCCTACCTGGTTAAATAAAGGTGTTCTCAACTAGCCTACCTGGTTAAATAAAGGTGTTCTCAACTAGCCTACCTGGTTAAATAAAGGTGTTCTCAACTAACCTACCTGGTTAAATAAAGGTGTTCTCAACTAGCCTACCTGGTTAAATAAAGGTGTTCTCAACTAGCCTACCTGGTTAAATAAAGGTGTTCTCAACTAGCCTACCTGGTTAAATAAAGGTGTTCTCAACTAGCCTACCTGGTTAAATAAAGGTGTTCTCAACTAGCCTACCTGGTTAAATAAAGGTGTTCTCAACTAGCCTACCTGGTTAAATAAAGGTGTTCTCAACTAGCCTACCTGGTTAAATAAAGGTGTTCTCAACTAGCCTACCTGGTTAAATAAAGGTGAAATAAAATGAATAAAATAAATAAATGAATAAATGAATAAATAATACAAAGCTCCATTTACAATCGCTGACGGGAGTATTTCAGGAAACAGGAAACAGTGCTTCAGGAAACAGAGCTTCAGGAAACAGTGTTTCAGGAAACAGTGCTTCAGGAAACAGAGCTTCAGGAAACAGTGCTTCAGGAAACAGGGGTTCAGGACACAGCGCTTCAGGAAACAGTACTTCAGGAAACAGAGCTTCAGGAAACAGTGTTTCAGGAAACAGTGCTTCAGGAAACAGAGATTCAGGAAACAGAGCTTCAGGAAACAGTGCTTCAGGAAACAGGGGTTCAGGACACAGCGCTTCAGGAAACAGTACTTCAGGAAACAGGAATTCAGGAAACAGGGCTTCAGGAAACAGCCACTTTACAATAGTGCATCTAGGTCTTTTAGGAAACACTTTATCCTATTTAGGTAAAACAGTGCTTCAGGAAACAGTGCTATCAGGAAACAGTGCTTCAGGAAACAGTGCTTCAGGAAACAGTTCTTCAGGAAACAGAGCTTCAGGAAACAGTATATTCAGGAAACAGTGCTTCAGGAAACAGTGCACCAGGAAACAGTATATTCAGGAAACAGTGTTCAGGAAACAGTGATTCAGGAAACAGTGCTTCGGGAAACAGTGCTTCAGGAAACAGTGCTTCAGGAAACAGGGCTTCAGGAAACAGTGCTTCAGGAAACAGTGCTTCAGGAAACAGTGCTTCAGGACACAGTGCTTCAGGAAACAGTATATTCAGGAAACAGTGCTTCAGGTAACAGTGCTTCAGGTAACAGTATATTCAGGAAACAGGGCTTCAGGAAACAGTGCTTCAGGAAACAGTGCTTCAGGAAACAGTATATTCAGGAAACAGTGATTTCAGGAAACAGTGCTTCAGGTAACAGTGCTTCAGGAAACAGTGATTCAGGAAACAGTGCTTCAGGAAACAGTTCTTCAGGAAACAGAGCTTCAGGAAACAGTATATTCAGGAAACAGTGCTTCAGGAAACAGTATATTCAGGAAACAGGGATTCAGGAAACAGTGCTTCAGGAAACAGTGCTTCAGGAAACAGTTCTTCAGGAAACAGAGCTTCAGGAAACAGTATATTCAGGAAACAGTGCTTCAGGAAACAGTGCACCAGGAAACAGTATATTCAGGAAACAGTGTTCAGGAAACAGTGATTCAGGAAACAGTGCTTCGGGAAACAGTGCTTCAGGAAACAGTGCTTCAGGAAACAGTGCTTCAGGAAACAGTGCTTCAGGAAACAGTGCTTCAGGACACAGTGCTTCAGGAAACAGTATATTCAGGAAACAGTGCTTCAGGTAACAGTGCTTCAGGTAACAGTATATTCAGGAAACAGGGCTTCAGGAAACAGTGCTTCAGGAAACAGTGCTTCAGGAAACAGTATATTCAGGAAACAGTGATTTCAGGAAACAGTGCTTCAGGTAACAGTGCTTCAGGAAACAGTGATTCAGGAAACAGTGCTTCAGGAAACAGTTCTTCAGGAAACAGAGCTTCAGGAAACAGTATATTCAGGAAACAGTGCTTCAGGAAACAGTATATTCAGGAAACAGGGATTCAGGAAACAGTGATTCAGGAAACAGTGCTTCAGGAAACAGTATTTTCAGGAAACTTTGATCCAGGAAACAGTACTTCAGGAAACAGTGCTTCAGGAAACAGTGCTTCAGGAAACAGTGCTTCAGGAAACAGTATATTCAGGAAACAGTGCTTCAGGAAACAGTATATTCAGGAAACAGGGGCTCAGGAAACAGTGCTTCAGGAAACAGTGATTCAGGAAACAGTGCTTCAGGAAACAGTGATTCAGGAAACAGTGCTTCAGGAAACAGTGCTTCAGGAAACAGAGCTTCAGGAAACAGTATATTCAGGAAACAGTGCTTCAGGAAACAGTGCTTCAGGAAACAGTGCTTCAGGAAACAGGGTTCCAGGAAACAGTATATTCAGGAAACAGTGCTTCAGGAAACAGTATATTCAGGAAACAGGAATTCAGTAAACAGTGCTTCAGGAAACAGTGCTTCAGGAAACAGTGCTTCAGGAAACAGTATATTCAGGAAACAGGGCTTCAGGAAACAGTGATTCAGGAAACAGGGATTCAGGAAACAGTATATTCAGGAAACAGGGATTCAGGAAACAGTGCTTCAGGAAACAGTGCTTCAGGAAACCGTGCTTCAACAGTGGACCAGTCAGTCAACTAGCAAGACATTGTTGTCATTTTATAACGGGTGATGATCAGCAGAAATAAGGGAGTAACTAACTATCTCTCATAGTAGTAGATGTGACTCAAACACAGCTAATAGCTAACATTCGCCAAAACAAGCTAGCTAGCTACTGTACTTAGTGAAACCCCTATGAGGAACACAGCTAATAGCTAACATTAGCCAAAACAAGCTAGCTAGCTACTGTACTTAGTGAAACCCCTATGAGGAACACAGCTAATAGCTAACATTAGCCAAAACAAGCTAGCTAACTACTGTACTTAGTGAAACCCCTATGAGGAACACAGCTAATAGCTAACATTAGCCAAAACAAGCTAGCTAGCTACTGTACTTAGTGAAACCCCTATGAGGAACACAGCTAATAACTAACATTCGCCAAAACAAGCTAGCTAGCTACTGTACTTAGTGAAACCCCTATGAGGACCACAGCTAATAGCTAACATTAGCCAAAACAAGCTAGCTAACTACTGTACTTAGTGAAACCCCTATGAGGAACACAGCTAATAGCTAACATTAGCCAAAACAAGCTAGCTAGCTACTGTACTTAGTGAAACCCCTATGAGGAACACAGCTAATAGCTAACATTAGCCAAAACAAGCTAGCTAACTACTGTACTTAGTGAAACCCCTTATGAGGAACACAGCTAATAACTAACATTCGCCAAAACAAGCTAGCTAGCTACTGTACTTAGTGAAACCCCTATGAGGACCACAGCTAATAGCTAACATTAGCCAAAACAAGCTAGCTAACTACTGTACTTAGTGAAACCCCTTATGAGGAACACAGCTAATAACTAACTAACTCTCAGCAGGAAGCTTGTCTCGTTGCCTGACAGAGAAAGCAGGAGATGTTCTGGTCCAGTTTTGGCAGCAGATATCTATGAGTTGGGTTCTCAACTCTTGACATACTTTAACAATACATTTTAATAACAGGAACTCAGAGTTGCCGGGGCAACAAAACGGAGCCAGGAATAGACATGCTTGTTGAAAACTTCAACCAGCCGCACACACCTCTCATTAGGACTGAGTGAGTGAGTGTGTATGTGTGTGTGTGTGTGTGTGTGTGTGTGTGTGTGTGTTGTTTTCTAACACCACAGACAGCTGGGCAGCTATGAGGTGTGTGAATCACAGTTCATTTACTTTTCTGGGTTATAATATTTACACTGGAGAGTTCTGACCACCTACCTGGGAACGACCACTGCTTACAGTCTGGCTAGAGGGACACACACACACACACACGCGCACACGCACACACACACACACACGCACGCACGCACACACACACACACATACACACACACGTATTCTCAAGAATGCAGAAATGCCGAGAGAGAGAAACATCTCCCATCATAGTAAAAGTGGGACCGTGACATTTAAAACAGCCACTTTAAAAGTAAAAAAAATCCTGTTTAAAAGACAATAATAACAGTTTAATTAAAATTTAACGTAAATTTCACAATGTACCTATACTACCATTACTGGAGCTCAGTTCCACCTCGCAGTGGTTGGTCATCTCCTTCTCATTTAACTTCTCCAAGTGTTACCATACAGGACTTTATGGATGTCGCTTGACGTTCTCTGACCAGCTACAGACCAGACCAGCTACAGACCAGACCATCTACAGACCAGAACAGCTACAGACCAGGCCAGCTACCAACCAGGCCAGCTACAGACCAGGCCAGCTACCAACCAGGCCAGCTACAGACCAGCTACAGACCAGACCAGCTACAGACCAGAACAGCTACAGACCAGACCAGCTACAACCAGACCAGCTACAGACCAGACCAGCTACCACCAGACCAGCTACAGACCAGACCAGCTACAGACCAGAACAGCTACAGACCAGACCAGCTACAACCAGACCAGCTACAGACCAGACCAGCTACCACCCGGGCCAGCTACAGACCAGGCCAGCTACCGACCAGGCCAGCTACAGACCAGACCAGCTACAGAACAGCTACAGAGCAGACCAGCTACAGACCAGACCAGCTACAGAACAGACCAGCTACAGAACAGACCAGCTACAGACCAGCTACAGACCAGATCAGCTACAGACCAGACCAACTACAGACCAGCTACAGACCAGACCAGCTACAGACCAGACCAGCTACAGAACAGCTACAGAACAGCTACAGAACAGCTACAGACCAGACCAGCTACAGAACAGACCAGCTACAGACCAGACCAGCTACAGAACAGAACAGCTACAGACCAGACCAGCTACAGACCAGACCAGCAACAGAACAGCTACAGACCAGACCAGCTACAGAACAGACCAGCTACAGAACAGCTACAGACAAGACTAGCTACAGACCAGCTACAGACCAGACCAGCTACAGACCAGCTACAGACCAGACCAGCTACAGACCAGCTACAGACCAGACCAGCTACAGACCAGCTACAGACCAGCTACAGACCAGACCAGCTACAGACCAGCTACAGACCAGACCAGCTACAGACCAGCTACAGACGAGACCAGCTACAGACCAGCTACAGACCAGACCAGCTACAGACCAGCTAGACCAGACCAGCTACAGACCAGACCAGCTACAGACCAGACCAGCTACAGACCAGACCAGCTACAGACCAGACCAGCTACAGACCAGAACAGCTACAGACCAGACCAGCTTTAGGCCAGACCAGTACAGACCAGACCAGCTACAGACCAGTACAGACCAGACCAGCTACAGACCAGACCAGCTTTAGGCCAGACCAGTACAGACCAGTACAGACCAGTACAGACCAGCTTCAGACAACAGTAAAGGATATGGATTACAGACCAGTACAGACCAGTAGTAAAGGATATGGGTTACAGACCAGTACAGACCAGTACAGACCAGTAGTAAAGGATATGGGTTACAGACCAGTACAGACCAGCAGTAAAGGATATGGGTTACAGACCAGTACAGACCAGTACAGACCAGTACAGACCAGCAGTAAAGGATATGGGTTACAGACCAGTACAGACCAGTACAGACCAGTACAGACCAGTACAGACCAGCAGTAAAGGATATGGGTTACAGACCAGTACAGACCAGCAGTAAAGGATATGGGTTACAGACCAGTACAGACCAGTACAGACCAGTACAGACCAGTACAGACCAGTACAGACAGCAGTAAAGGATATGGGTTAAAGACCAGTACAGACCAGTACAGACCAGTACAGACCAGTAGTAAAGGATATGGGTTACAGACCAGTACAGACCAGTACAGACCAGTACAGACCAGCAGTAAAGGATATGGGTTACAGACCAGTACAGACCAGTACAGACCAGTACAGACCAGCAGTAAAGGATATGGGTTACAGACCAGTACAGACCAGTACAGACCAGCAGTAAAGGATATGGGTTACAGACCAGTACAGACCAGTACAGACCAGTACAGACCAGTACAGACCAGCAGTAAAGGATATGGGTTACAGACCAGTACAGACCAGTACAGACCAGTACAGACCAGTACAGACCAGTACAGACAGCAGTAAAGGATATGGGGGCAGACCAGTACAGACCAGTACAGACCAGTACAGACCAGTACAGACCAGCAGTAACGGATATGGGTTACAGACCAGTACAGACCAGTACAAACCAGTACAGACCAGTACAGACCAGTACAGACCAGTACAGACCAGTACAAACCAGTACAGACCAGTACAGACCAGTACAGACCAGTACAGACAGCAGTAAAGGATATGGGTTACAGACCAGTACAGACCAGTACAGACCGATACAGACCAGTACAGACCAGTAGTAAAGGATATGGGTTACAGACCAGTACAGACCAGTACAGACCAGTACAGACCGATACAGACCAGTACAGACCAGTAGTAAAGGATATGGGTTACAGACCAGTACAGACCAGTACAGACCAGTACAGACCAGTACAGACCAGCAGTAAAGGATATGGGTTACAGACCAGTACAGACCAGTACAGACCAGTACAGACCAGTAGTAAAGGATATGGGTTACAGACCGTGCGTAGACACCAGCTGCGAGGACGACTCGTCTGTTTGATGCAGAAGAAGACTACGGGGGCGAGGGCTGGATATGGCTGCTGCTCCTCCTCTTCAGACAGCAGGTCCACTGGGTCTACTAATGACTGGCCCGGTTACCGGCTCACGTTAGACACTGGCTCCCTCCTCACGTTGGACACTAGAACACACCACCACCACTACTACCGCCGGTAACGACAACGGGAGGCCCCGGGACACAACGGGCAGCTACTCCTGCACCTTCCTCCTCCCTTTCCTCCTCCTCTTCCTCCTCCTCCAGCCCTGGACTCCGTGAGCTGCTGCCTCCCTCCTCTTGCTCGTCCTCGTCATCATCACGGAAGCCGATGTCGTGGTGGTGACGTCTCGGGGGGTTGTGTTCCCGGTAAAACGGTGATGGGTGTGGGTTGTGTTCCCGGTAAAATGGAGCCGGTATGAGAACCCTCACCTCTCCGTCACGGCACCGACTTTCCTCCCCTCCCTGCTGGACGTTGAGGGCAGGGGTGAGGGTGAGGGTGGGGGTAGAGGAGGTGGGGGTGGGGGTAGAGGGGTGGGGGTAGAGGAGGTGGTGGTGTAGAGGAAGCGGACTCTCCCGCCATCAGTCATGATAGAGAGCCAGGTAGAGCCACCCTGGGGGAGGAGTAAGGGAGATGGGGCAGAAAGAAAGGGAGGTGGAGAGTTGGAGAGAGAGGAGGGGGAGGGAGGGAAGAGGAAGAGAGGAAGAGGAGGAGGAAGAGAGGAGAGGAAGAGAGGAGGAGGAAGAGAGGAAGAGATGAGAAGAAGAGAGGAGAGGAAGAGGAGGACAGGAAGAAAGGAAGAGGAAGAGGAGGAGAGGAGGAGGAAGAGAATAGAGGAAGAAAGGAAGAGAGGAGGAGGAAGAGAGGAGAGGAGGAGGAGGAGAGGAAGAATGGAAAAGGGGAGAGGAAGAGGAGGAGAGGAGGAAGAGAGGAGAGGAAGAGAGGAGAGGAAGAGAGGAGGAGGAAGAGAGGAAGAGATGAGAAGAAGAGAGGAAGAAAGGAAGAGGAAGAGGAGGAGAGGAGAAGGAAGAGAGGAGAGGAAGAAAGGAAGAGAGGAGGAGGAAAAGAGGAGAGGAGGAGGAGGAGAGGAAGAGGAGGAGAGGAGGAGGAAGATAGGAGAGGAAGAGGAGGAGAGGAAGATCACAAGACACTGGTTAGATAAACCTAACTAATGGCTGGACACTAGTAAGACACTGGTTAGATAAACCTAACTAATGACTGGACACTAGTAAGACACTGGTTAGATAAACCTAACTAATGACTGGACACTAGTAAGACACTGGTTAGATAAACCTAACTAATGACTGGACACTAGTAAGACACTGGTTAGATAAACCTAACTAATGACTGGACACTAGTAAGACACTGGTTAGATAAACCTAACTAATGACTGGACACTAGTAAGACACTGGTTAGATAAACCTAACTAATGACTGGACACTAGTAAGACACTGGTTAGATAAACCTAACTAATGACTGGACACTAGTAAGACACTGGTTAGATAAACCTAACTAATGACTGGACACTAGTAAGACACTGGTTAGATAAACCTAACTAATGACTGGACACTAGTAAGACACTGACTGTTAGATAAACCTAACTAATGACTGGACACTAGTAAGACACTGGTTAGATAAACCTAACTAATGACTGGACACTAGTAAGACACTGGTTAGATAAACCTAACTAATGACTGGACACTAGTAAGACACTGGTTAGATAAACCTAACTAATGACTGGACACTAGTAAGACACTGGTTAGATAAACCTAACTAATGACTGGACACTAGTAAGACACTGGTTAGATAAACCTAACTAATGACTGGACACTAGTAAGACACTGGTTAGATAAACCTAACTAATGACTGGACACTAGTAAGACACTGGTTAGATAAACCTAACTAATTACTGGACACTGGACACTAATGACTGGACACTAGGTTAGATAAACCTAACTAATGACTGGACACTAGTAAGACACTGGTTAGATAAACCTAACTAATGACTGGACACTAGTAAGACACTGGTTAGATAAACCTAACTAATGACTGGACACTAGTAAGACACTGGTTAGATAAACCTAACTAATGACTGGACACTAGTAAGACACTGGTTAGATAAACCTAACTAATGACTGGACACTAGTAAGACACTGGTTAGATAAACCTAACTAATGACTGGACACTAGTAAGACACTGGTTAGATAAACCTAACTAATGACTGGACACTAGTAAGACACTGGTAAACCTAACTAATGACTGGACACTAAACACTAACTAATGACTGGACACTAGTAAGACACTGGTTAGATAAACCTAACTAATGACTGGACACTAGTAAGACACTGGTTAGATAAACCTAACTAATGACTGGACACTAGTAAGACACTGGTTAGATAAACCTAACTAATGACTGGACACTAGTAAGACACTGGTTAGATAAACCTAACTAATGACTGGACACTAGTAAGACACTGGTTAGATAAACCTAACTAATGACTGGACACTAGTAAGACACTGGTTAGATAAACCTAACTAATGACTGGACACTAGTAAGACACTGGTTAGATAAACCTAACTAATGACTGGACACTAGTAAGACACTGGTTAGATAAACCTAACTAATGACTGGACACTAGTAAGACACTGGTTAGATAAACCTAACTAATGACTGGAAACACTGGTTAGATAAACCTAACTAATGACTGGACACTAGTAAGACACTGGTTAGATAAACCTAACTAATGACTGGACACTAGTAAGACACTGGTTACTAACTAATTACTGGACACTGGTTAGATAAAACATTTAACCAGTGCTATTCAACTTTTCTAAATTCCTACATGGCCCGCCCCCGCCCTCCGTTTCGGCAAATCAGATCACGACTCCATTTCGTTCCTCCCTTCCTATAGGCAGAAAGGTAATTTCAACCTTGGTCTGACCAATCGGAAAACGTGCTTCAAGATGTTCCCGGGTAGCCTCTGAGAATAACAAATTCAACAAATTCACGGATACGGTGACTGAGTTCATCAGGAAGTGTATATGAGATGTTGTATCCACTGTGACTACTAAAACCAGTGTCTGAGTTCATCAGGAAGTGTATATGAGATGTTGTATCCATTGTGACTACTAAAACCTACCCAAACCAGAAACCGCGGATAGACGTCAGCATTCGCGCAAAACTGAAAGTGTAAACCATCGCATTTAACCGTGGCAAGGTGACTGGGAATATGGCCGATTAAAATCAGTGTAGTTATTCCCTCCGCAAGGCAATCAAACAGGCAAAATGTCAGCATAGAGACAAAGTGGAGTCGCAATTCAACAGCTCAGACACGAGACGTATGTGGCAGGGTCTACAGACAATCACAGACTACAAAGGGGGAAAACCAGCCATGTGGTGGGACGTCTTGCTCCCGGACAAGCTAAACACCTTCTTCGCCCGCTTTGAGTTTAACGCAGTGCCATCGACGCGAGCCGCTCCCAAGGACTGTGGGCTCTCCTGCTCTGTGGCCGAGGTGAGTAAGACGTTTAAGAGTGTTAACCCTCGCAAGGCTGCCGGGCCAGATGGCATCCCTAGCTGCGTCCTCAGAGCATGCGCAAACCAGCTGGTTGGAGTGTTTACAGTCATATTCAATCGCTCCCTATCCCAGTCTGCTGTCCCCACTTGCTTCAAGGTGGTCACCATTGTTCCTGTAGCCAAGAAGGCAAAGGTAACTGAACTAAATGACTATCGCCCCGTAGCACTCACTTCTGTCATCATGAAGTGCTTTGAGAGACTAGTCAAGGATCATATCACCTCCATCCTACCTGACCCACTCCAATTTGCTTTCCGCCCCAATAGATCCACAGACGACGCAATCGCCATCACACTGCCCTAACCCATCTGGACAAGAGGAATACCTATGTAAGAACGCTGTTCATTCACTACAGCTCAGCATTTAACACCATGGTACCCTCCAAACTCATCATTAAGCTTGAGACCCTGGGTCTCGACCCCGCCCTGTGCAACTGGGTCCTGGACTTCCTGACGGGCCACCCCCCAGGTGGTGAAGGTAGGAAACAACTCCTCCACTTCGCTGATCCTCAACACTGGGGCCCAGCAAGGGTGCGTGCTCAGCCCCCTCCTGTATTCCCTTTTCACCCATGACTGCATGGCCATGCACGCCTCCAACTCAATCATCAAGTTTGCAGATGACTGGTACGGCAACTGCACCGCCTGCAATCGCAGGGCTCTCCAGATGGTGGTGCGGTCTGCCCAACGCATCACCGTGGGCAAACTACCTGCCCTCCAGGACACCTACACCACCCGAAGTCACAGGAAGGCCAAAAAAGATCATCAAGGACAACAACCACCCGAGCCACGGACAGTTCACCCAGCTATCATCCAGAAGGCGAGGTCAGTACAGGTGCATCAAAGCTGGGACCGAGAGACTGAAAAACGCCACTGCCTGTTCACCCCGCTATCATCCAGAAGGCGAGGTCAGTACAGGTGCATCAAAGCTGGGACCGAGAGACTGAAAAACAGCTTATTTTTCAAAGAAAAGGAAAGGGGGATACCTAGTCACTTGTACAAAGGCCATCAGACTGCCACCTGCTTACGCAAACCTGCACCTTAGAGGCTGCTGTGACTTGAAATCACTGGTCACTTTAATAATGGAGGTGTCACCCATCTTCCACGATTATCCCCTGTGTATTTATACCTGTGTTCTCTGTTTGTCTGTGTGGCCAGTTCGTTTTGTTCGTTAACCAGCGTTTCTTCCCCTGTTCCTGCCTGTTTCCCTGCTCCTGTTTTCGAGCCCTTCCCGGTTTTGACCGTTCTGCCTGGCCTAACCCTGAGTCTGCCTGGTAACAGGGTGCACTTCAGCCACACTCAAGGTACTAAACGATATCATAACCACCATCGATAAAAGACAATACTGTGCAGCTGTATTCATCAACCAGGCCAAGGCTTTCAACTCTGTCAATCACCATATTCTCATCGGCAGACTCAAAAGCCTTGGTTTCTCAAATGACTTCCTCGCCTGGTTCACCAACTACTTCTCAGACAGAGTTCAGTGTGTCAAATCGGAGGGCCTGTTGTCCGGACCTCTGGCAGTCTCTATGGGGGTGCCACAGGGTTCAATTCTCGGGCCGAGTCTTTTCTCTGTATATATCAACGATGTCGCTCTTGCTGCGGGTAATTCTCTGATCCACCTCTACGCAGACGACACCATTCTGTATACATCTGACCCTTCATTGGACACTGTGGGGCGGCAGGGTAGCCTAGTGGTTAGGGCGTTGGACTAGTAACCGGAAGGTTGCGAGTTCAAAACCCCGAGCTGACAAGGTACAAATCTGTCGTTCTGCCCCTGAACAGGCAGTTAACCCACTGTTCCCAGGCCGTCATTGAAAATAAGAATTTGTTCTTAACTGACTTGCCTGGTTAAATAAAGGTAAAATTAAAAAATTAAAAAATTAAACTTCCAAACGAGCTTCAATGCCATACAACACTCCTACCGTGGCCTCTAACAGCTCTTAACCTGTTGCTTCTACTCGGGACGCTTGCGTCCCAACTAGAGCTCTGGAAATGCAAATGCGCTACGCTAAATGCTAATAGTATTAGTTAAAACTCAAAAGTTCATTAAAATACACATGCAGGGTATCGAATTAAAGCTACACTCGTTGTGAATCCAGGCAACAAGTCAGATTTTTAAAATGCTTTTCGGCGAAAGCATGAGAAGCTATTATCTGATAGCATGCAACACCCCAAAAGACCCACAGGGGACGTAAACAAAATAATTAGCATTTCGGCGTTACACAAACCGTACAATAAAATAGAAAACATTCATTACCTTTCACCATCTTCTTTGTTGGCACTCCTAGATGTCCCATAAACACTATTTGGGTCTTTATTTCGATTAAATCGGTCCATATAAAGCCTAGATATCGTTATATGTAGACTGTGTGATAAACGAAAAAAACATAGTTTCAAAACGTAACGTCATTTTTTAAAATTCAAAAAGTCGACGATAAACTTTCACAAAACACTTCGAAATACGTTTGTAATGCAACTTTAGGTATTAGTAAACGTTAATAAGCGATAAAATTCATCAGGAGAGATCATTAGCTGTCCGTCTGGAAAAATGTCCGGCTAGAAACTCAACGAAAATATCCGGTCCTAGACCGGATTAGATACGGTGTCCTGTATGTGTTTGACCAAGAAAAAACTCGAAGGGAAATGACAAGACTCTAGACACCCTGTGGAAGCTGTAGGTACTGCAACCTCAGGCAATTAATTGTGGTTCACGTTTATCAATGGGTTCAAGTAGCGCATGGATATATTTTCCCCATTTTCAGTGATCAGTTTTTCCTGTGCTTTTCGATGTAAATGCCGTTCTGGTAAAGCCACAGCAGTGATTTAACCAGTTTTTTAAACGTCTGAGTGTTTTCTATCCACACAGACTAAGCAAATGCATATACTATATTCCTGGCATGAGTAGCAGGGCGCTGAAATGTTGCGCGATTTTTAACAGAATGTTCAAAAAAGTAGAGGGTCGACTGAAGAGGTTAAATACAAGTAAACCTAAATGTGTGCTCTTCAACCAATCGCTGCCCGCACCTGCTCGCCCGTCCAGCATCACTACTCTGGACGGTTCTAACTTAGAATATGTGGACAACTACAAATACCTAGGTGTCTTGCTAGACTGTAAACTCTCCTTCCAGACTCATATTAAGCATCTCCAATCCAAAATTAAATCTAGAATTGGCTTCCTATTTCGCAACAAAGCCTCCTTCATTCATGCTGCCAAATATACCCTCATAAAACTGACTATCCTACCGATTCTTGACTTCGGCGATGTCATTTACAAAAATAGCCTCCAACATTCTACTCAACAAATTGGATGCAGTCTATCACAGTGCCATCCGTTTTGTCACCAAAGCCCCATATACCACCCACCACTGCGACCTGTATGCTCTAGTTGGCTGGCCCTCGCTTCATATTCATCGCCAGACCCACTGGCTCCAGGTCATCTATAAGTCCTTGCTATGTAAAGCCCCGCCTTATCTCAGCTCACTGGTCACCATAGCAACACCCACCTGTAGCACGCACTCCAGCAGGTATATTTCACTGGTCACCCCAAAGTTAGCACCTCCTTTGGCCGCCTTTCCTTACAGTTCTCTGCTGCCAGTGACTGGAACGATTTGCAAAAATCGCTGAAGCTGGAGACTTATATTTTCCTCAGTAACTTTAAACATCAGCTATCTGAGCAGCTAACCGATCGCTGCAGCTGTACATAGTCCAGCTGTAAATAGCCCACCCAATCTGCCTACGCACCAGGCCTTCAGTGCGCCTCGCCTGTTCAGCGCAGCCAGCGCTTTTCTCCTCTCCTGCGCTGCCGGAGTCTCCCACCTGCTCAACGCCGCCAGTGCCGCCAGTCTGCCCAGCGCCCCCAGTCTGTCGAGCGCCGCCAGTGCTCCCAGTCTGCCCAGCGCTGCCAGTCTGCCCAGCGTCGCCAGTCTGCCCAGCGCCGCCAGTCGGCCCAGCGCCGCCAGTCTGCCCAGCGCCGCCAGTCTGCCCAGCGCCGCCAGTCCGTCAGGATCAGTTAGATCCACCAGTCAGCCAGGATCCACCAGTCTGCCAGGATCCCCAGAAGTGCCAGTCAGCCAGGATCCGCCAGAAGTGCCAGTCAGCCATGATCTTCCAGATCTGCCAGTCAACCAGTCTCTTCCAGATCTGCCAGTCAACCAGTCTCTTCCAGATCTGCCAGTCAACCAGTCTCTTCCAGATCTACCAGTCTGCATAGAGCAGCTAGATCTGCCAGTCAGCCATGATCTTCTAGATCTGCCAGTCAACCAGAATCTTCCAGATCTGCCAGTCAACCAGAATC
The DNA here is from genome assembly GCF_034236695.1 of Oncorhynchus nerka. Classification (NCBI taxonomy): domain Eukaryota; kingdom Metazoa; phylum Chordata; class Actinopteri; order Salmoniformes; family Salmonidae; genus Oncorhynchus; species Oncorhynchus nerka. The sequence goes on from NW_027040491.1 coordinate 421,934, forward strand.
TTCCAGATCTGCTAGTCAACCTGAATCTTCCAGATCCGCCAGCCAGCCAGGATCTACCGGAGCCTACTACCTACCTGAGCTTCATCTCAGTACTGGGCTTCCTCTCAGTACTGGGCTTCCCCTCAGTTCCGGGCTTCCCCTCAGTCCCGAGCTGCCCCTCAGTCCCGAGCTGCCCCTCAGTCCCGAGCTGCCCCTCAGTCCCGAGCTACCCCTCAGTCCCGAGCTGCCTATCTGTCTCGAGATGCCCCTCTGTCCCGAGCTGCCCCTCTGTCCCGAGCTGCCCCTCTGTCCGGAGCTGCCCCTCAGTCCCGAGCTGCCCCTCAGTCACGAGCTGCTCCTCAGTTCAGTGGGGTTCTGGGTGAGGACTATTAGGCCATGGTCGGCGGCGAGGGTGGATTATCCCAGGACGCGAAGGGGAGGTACTAGGACATTAATGGAGTGGGGTCCACGTCCCGAGCCGGAGCCGCCACCATGGACAGACGCCCACCCGGACCCCTCCCTATGGTTTTGAGCTGCGTCCGGGAGTCCGCACCTTAGGGGGGTTCTGTCACGCCCTGGTCATAGTGTTTTGTGTTTTCGTTTATTATTTGGTCAGGCCAGGGTGTGACATGGGTTTATGTGTTGTGTTTCGTATTGGGGTTTTATAGGATTTGGGATTGCGAATGATTAGGGGTGTGTCTAGTTAGGCTTGGCTGCCTGAGGCGGTTCTCAATCAGAGTCAGGTGATTCTCGTTGTCTCGGATTGGGAACCGTATTTAGGTAGCCTGGGTTCACTGTGTATTTCGTGGGTGATTGTTCCTGTCTCTGTGTAGTGTTCACCAGATAGGCTGTATTAGGTTTCACGTTCCGTTTGTTGTTTTGTCTTCTATAGTTATTTCATGTATCGTCATTTCTTCATTAAAGACATGAGTAACCACCACGCTGCATTTCGGTCCGACTCTCTTTCTACAAACGAAGAACGCCGTTACACCTACCTCATCCACATATTGTTTTTATTTACTTTGCTGCTCTTTTGCACACCAGTATCACTACTTACACACCAGTATCACTACTTACACACCAGTATCACTACTTATACACCAGTATCACTACTTACACACCAGTATCACTATTCACACACCAGTATCACTATTCACACACCAGTATCACTACTTATACACCAGTATCACTACTTATACACCAGTATCACTACTTGCACACCAGTATCACTACTTCCACACCAGTATCACTACTTATACACCAGTATCACTACTTATACACCAGTATCACTATTCACACACCAGTATCACTACTTATACACCAGTATCACTACTTCCACACCAGTATCACTACTTACACACCAGTATCACTACTTGCACACCAGTATCACTACTTGCACACCAGTATCACTAATTACACACCAGTATCACTACTTACACACCAGTATCACTACTTACACACCAGTATCACTATTCACACACCAGTATCACTATTCACACACCAGTATCACTACTTATACACCAGTATCACTACTTCCACACCAGTATCACTACTTACACACCAGTATCACTACTTCCACACCAGTATCACTACTTACACACCAGTATCACTACTTGCACACCAGTATCACTACTTGCACACCAGTATCACTACTTATACACCAGTATCACTACTTCCACACCAGTATCACTACTTCCACACCAGTATCACTACTTACACACCAGTATCACTACTTGCACACCAGTATCACTACTTGCACACCAGTATCACTACTTATACACCAGTATCACTACTTCCACACCAGTATCACTACTTCCACACCAGTATCACTAATTACACACCAGTATCACTACTTACAGTGCCTTGCGAAAGTATTCGGCCCCCTTGAACTTTGCGACCTTTTGCCACATTTCAGGCTTCAAACATAAAGATATAAAACTGTATTTTTTTGTGAAGAATCAACAACAAGTGGGACACAATCATGAAGTGGAACGACATTTATTGGATATTTCAAACTTTTTTAACAAATCAAAAACTGAAAAATTGGGCGTGCAAAATTATTCAGCCCCCTTAAGTTAATACTTTGTACCTTACCCCACCTCAGTGGATTATTGACCCCTGACCTGACCTGCCCTGACCCTGCCTGCTGTTCTGGTACCTTACCCCACCTCAGTGGATTATTGACCCCTGACCTGCCCTGACCCTGAGCCTGCCTGCTGTTCTGGTACCTTACCCCACCTCAGTGGATTATTGACCCCTGACCTGCCCTGACCCTGAGCCTGCCTGCTGTTCTGGTACCTTACCCCACCTCAGTGGATTATTGACCCCTGACCTGCCTGACCTGAGCCTGCCTGCTGTTCTGGTACCTTACCCCACCTCAGTGGATTATTGACCCCTGACCTGCCCTGACCCTGAGCCTGCCTACTGTTCTGGTACCTTACCCCACCTCAGTGGATTATTGACCCCTGACCTGCCCTGACCCTGAGCCTGCCTGCTGTTCTGGTACCTTACCCCACCTCAGTGGATTATTGACCCCTGACCTGCCCTGACCCTGAGCCTGCCTACTGTTCTGGTACCTTACCCCACCTCAGTGGATTATTGACCCCTGACCTGCCTTTGACCCCTGCCCTCGTTTGCCTGCTGTTCTGGTACCTTACCCCACCTCAGTGGATTATTGACCCCTGACCTGCCTTGACCCTGAGCCTGCCTGCTGTTCTGGTACCTTACCCCACCTCAGTGGATTATTGACCCCTGACCTGCCTTTGACCTGTCGTTTGCCTGCCTGCTGCATGTATATACTGTAATCTACCGTATTCTAATGCCACTCCGACGTCGCTCAATCTAATATTTAGATATTTATTAATTACATTATTTAACTATATATTAATTACATTATGTGTGTGTGTGTGTGTGTGTGTGTGTGTGTATTGTTGTGAATTGTTAGATATTACTGCACTGTTGGAGCTAGGAACACCAAGCATTTCACTTACACCCGCAATAACATCTGAAAAAATGTGGACCAATAACATTTGATTTGATTTATTGATTTGATTTGATTTATTAGACCCGGAGTCTGTGTTGCGGAAGATACAGCAAGGTTTCTATAAACCATATTATACCCGGAGTCTGTGTTGCTGAAGATACAGCAAGGTTTCTATAAACCACATTAGACCCGGAGTCTGTGTTGCTGTGTTTGAGTCTAATGGAGGAGTAAAGCGCATTTTACGCCGCCTGCTCTTCTAGAACCAGTGCGGTTGTGATGAGAACCACTAATATTTACTCTCTATCGATAAGGAGCTGTATCAAACCAGAGAGAGACTTTAACATCTCAGTAATATCGATATTCAATTAAGAAGCGAATATAACGCATTACTTGTGGGTTCGAGAGACGATCCATTTAAAAAATAAAGAAAGTATCTCAATAGTGGAAACCAGAAACTGAAGTGTTAATTTAAACAAACCTGGTCGATATAGACAGCGAGATGATTGACGCATGTGATCAATCTGATTAGACCTACCTTATCGATATGGAATCACAAGTTCCCTGAAGCATGTCCGTGACTTGCCGTGTAGCGGGAGCACCAAACCCTGCTCTGATGTCCAGCTTTTCTTTCTCTCTATCTCTCTATCTTCTCCTTGTACTTCCTCTCCCTATTTCATTTCACGGTTTTATTTTTCTCTCCAGATGAAGAATAATCCAAAGAAGAAAAAAAACAGAACGGAAGCGAAGTGGTACCGTCACCGTGTGAGTTAGTTCGTGGGCGCCGTGTAGGAGAAAATAATATCCATCGACGATCAGGCGGAGAGAGAGAGAAAAAACCCACGCGTCCGTTTCTGTTGGAGCTCCGTGATGTTCTGACAAGGCAAACTTCAGCTCCACCGGGGAGGGGAGGGGGAGGGGGAGGGGGGCTCTGACACGTGACGCCCCGGTAGTACGGACACGCACACGCACACGCACACACAGTCCGCAGTAGCATCACCACCAGTAAGACAGTATGTAATACTGGCGATATAAATGTTGTATTAGTGTAGTCTCACTGTTAAACTAAACCCTTCTAATACAGTACATTACAGTACGGCTCAGATTCATCTGTAGTAGACAGGCTGAACGTTTAGGGTCTACATTATAGCCAATTACGCACGTAGAAACTACGTCTATGTTTACTCGCTATGCATCTCTGACAGTAACTTATTGGATAGGACTGGGCTGTAGGAACACGTGTGACGGAGCTGGCCGTAGCTTGTCTCGTTATAAAGAAGAAAATGTTTAAAACATGACTAGGACAAAAACACATATATATATATATTTTTATTATTATGAATAAATAGGTTTACATTAAAACATGCATATTCAAAATGGATAAAACAAGGATAAAAAGACAAACGAATAGGAGGGCTACACATGTACAACACACTTCCTTCCTGTCTTCCTAAATGGCTCTCACACATTCACCTGCCCCCGACCCAGCAGACCAAAACACACACAATTACACTGAACGGGAATGAGATCTCCACCTTCACCTGCCCCCCGATCCAGCAGACCAAAACACACACAATTACACTGAACGGGATGAGATCTCCACCTTCACCTGCCCCCCGATCCAGCAGACCAAAACACACACAATTACACTGAACGGGAATGAATTGATTTAGGAGAGGAGGAGAGGGGCGGGAAGCTATATACTCTTACATTTGTTTCATGATCCCTTCTCACCCTCTCCATCTTTCTGCTCGTTGTTACCATGTTCCGAGTTTCCGTTATAAAACAGGGAACGAACAACAACATTTGTCACATCAGTCAGAACCGTTAGTGTGTCAGTTATTACAGGTTAGTGTGTCAGTTATTACAGGTTAGTGTGCCAGTTATTACAGGTCAGTGTGTCAGTTATTACAGGTTAGTGTGTGTCAGTTATTACAGGTTAGTGTGTCAGTTATTACAGGTTAGTGTGTCAGTTATTACAGGTTAGTGTGTCAGTTATTACAGGTCAGTGTGTCAGTTATTACAGGTTAGTGTGTCAGTTATTACAGGTTAGTGTGTCAGTTATTACAGGTTAGTGTGTCAGTCAGAACCGTTAGTGTGTCAGTTTTACAGGTTAGTGTGTCAGTTATTACAGGTTAGTGTGTCAGTTATTACAGGTTAGTGTGTCAGTTATTACAGGTTAGTGTGTCAGTTATTACAGGTTAGTGTGTCAGTTATTACAGGTCAGTGTGTCCGTTATTACAGGTTAGTGTGTCAGTTATTACAGGTTAGTGTGTCAGTTATTACAGGTCAGTGTGTCAGTTATTACAGGTCAGTGTGTCAGTTATTACAGGTCAGTGTGTCAGTTATTACAGGTTAGCGTGTCAGTTATTACAGGTTAGTGTGTCAGTTATTACAGGTTAGCGTGTCAGTTATTACAGGTCAGCGTGTCAGTTATTACAGGTCAGTGTGTCAGTTATTACAGGTTAGTGTGTCAGTTATTACAGGTTAGTGTGTCAGTTATTACAGGTCAGTGTGTCAGTTATTACAGGTTAGTGTGTCAGTTATTACAGGTTAGTGTGTCAGTTATTACAGGATAGTGTGTCAGTTATTACAGGTTAGTGTGTCAGTTATTACAGGTTAGTGTGTCAGTTATTACAGGTTAGTGTGTCAGTTATTACAGGTTAGTGTGTCAGTGTGTCAGTTATTACAGGTTAGTGTGCCAGTTATTACAGGTTAGTGTTTCAGTTATTACAGGTTAGTGTGTCAGTTATTACAGGTTAGTGTGTCAGTTATTACAGGTCAGTGTGTCAGTTATTACAGGTCAGTGTGTCAGTTATTACAGGTTAGCGTGTCAGTTATTACAGGTTAGCGTGTCAGTTATTACAGGTTAGTGTGTCAGTTATTACAGGTTAGCGTGTCAGTTATTACAGGTCAGCGTGTCAGTTATTACAGGTCAGTGTGTCAGTTATTACAGGTTAGTGTGTCAGTTATTACAGGTTAGTGTGTCAGTTATTACAGGTCAGTGTGTCAGTTATTACAGGTTAGTGTGTCAGTTATTACAGGTTAGTGTGTCAGTTATTACAGGTTAGTGTGTCAGTTATTACAGGTTAGTGTGTCAGTTATTACAGGTTAGTGTGTCAGTTATTGCAGGTTAGTGTGTGTCAGTTATTACAGGTTAGTGTGTCAGTTATTACAGGTTAGTGTGTCAGTTATTACAGGTTAGTGTGTCAGTTATTACAGGTCAGTGTGTCAGTTATTACAGGTCAGTGTGTCAGTTATTACAGGTTAGCGTGTCAGTTATTACAGGTTAGTGTGTCAGTTATTACAGGTTAGCGTGTCAGTTATTACAGGTCAGCGTGTCAGTTATTACAGGTCAGTGTGTCAGTTATTACAGGTTAGTGTGTCAGTTATTACAGGTTAGTGTGTCAGTTATTACAGGTCAGTGTGTCAGTTATTACAGGTTAGTGTGTCAGTTATTACAGGTTAGTGTGTCAGTTATTACAGGATAGTGTGTCAGTTATTACAGGTTAGTGTGTCAGTTATTACAGGTTAGTGTGTCAGTTATTACAGGTTAGTGTGTCAGTTATTACAGGTTAGTGTGTCAGTGTGTCAGTTATTACAGGTTAGTGTGCCAGTTATTACAGGTTAGTGTTTCAGTTATTACAGGTTAGTGTGTCAGTTATTACAGGTTAGTGTGTCAGTTATTACAGGTCAGTGTGTCAGTTATTACAGGTCAGCGTGTCAGTTATTACAGGTTAGCGTGTCAGTTATTACAGGTTAGCGTGTCAGTTATTACAGGTTAGCGTGTCAGTTATTACAGGTTAGCGTGTCAGTTATTACAGGTCAGCGTGTCAGTTATTACAGGTCAGCGTGTCAGTTATTACAGGTTAGTGTGTCAGTTATTACAGGTTAGTGTGTCAGTTATTACAGGTTAGTGTGTCAGTTATTACAGGTTAGTGTGTCAGTTATTACAGGTTAGTGTGTCAGTTATTACAGGTTAGTGTGTCAGTTATTACAGGTCAGTGTGTCAGTTATTACAGGTCAGCGTGTCAGTTATTACAGGTTAGCGTGTCAGTTATTACAGGTTAGCGTGTCAGTTATTACAGGTTAGCGTGTCAGTCAGAACCGTTAGTGTGTCAGTTTTTACAGGTTAGTGTGTCAGTCAGAACCGTTAGTGTGTCAGTTATTACAGGTTAGTGTGTCAGTTATTACAGGTTAGTGTGTCAGTTATTACAGGTTAGTGTGTCAGTTATTACAGGTCAGTGTGTCCGTTATTACAGGTTAGTGTGTCAGTTATTACAGGTTAGCGTGTCAGTTATTACAGGTCAGCGTGTCAGTTATTACAGGTCAGCGTGTCAGTTATTACAGGTTAGTGTGTCAGTTATTACAGGTTAGTGTGTCAGTTATTACAGGTCAGTGTGTCAGTTATTACAGGTTAGTGTGTCAGTTATTACAGGTTAGTGTGTCAGTTATTACAGGATAGTGTGTCAGTTATTACAGGTTAGTGTGTCAGTTATTACAGGTTAGTGTGTCAGTTATTACAGGTTAGTGTGTCAGTTATTACAGGTTAGTGTGTCAGTGTGTCAGTTATTACAGGTTAGTGTGCCAGTTATTACAGGTTAGTGTTTCAGTTATTACAGGTTAGTGTGTCAGTTATTACAGGTTAGTGTGTCAGTTATTACAGGTCAGTGTGTCAGTTATTACAGGTCAGTGTGTCAGTTATTACAGGTTAGCGTGTCAGTTATTACAGGTTAGCGTGTCAGTTATTACAGGTTAGTGTGTCAGTTATTACAGGTTAGCGTGTCAGTTATTACAGGTCAGTGTGTCAGTTATTACAGGTCAGTGTGTCAGTTATTACAGGTTAGTGTGTCAGTTATTACAGGTTAGTGTGTCAGTTATTACAGGTCAGTGTGTCAGTTATTACAGGTTAGTGTGTCAGTTATTACAGGTTAGTGTGTCAGTTATTACAGGTTAGTGTGTCAGTTATTACAGGTTAGTGTGTCAGTTATTACAGGTTAGTGTGTCAGTTATTGCAGGTTAGTGTGTGTCAGTTATTACAGGTTAGTGTGTCAGTTATTACAGGTTAGTGTGTCAGTTATTACAGGTTAGTGTGTCAGTTATTACAGGTCAGTGTGTCAGTTATTACAGGTCAGTGTGTCAGTTATTACAGGTTAGTGTGTCAGTTATTACAGGTTAGTGTGTCAGTTATTACAGGTCAGTGTGTCAGTTATTACAGGTTAGTGTGTCAGTTATTACAGGTTAGTGTGTCAGTTATTACAGGATAGTGTGTCAGTTATTACAGGTTAGTGTGTCAGTTATTACAGGTTAGTGTGTCAGTTATTACAGGTTAGTGTGTCAGTTATTACAGGTTAGTGTGTCAGTGTGTCAGTTATTACAGGTTAGTGTGCCAGTTATTACAGGTTAGTGTTTCAGTTATTACAGGTTAGTGTGTCAGTTATTACAGGTTAGTGTGTCAGTTATTACAGGTCAGTGTGTCAGTTATTACAGGTCAGCGTGTCAGTTATTACAGGTTAGCGTGTCAGTTATTACAGGTTAGCGTGTCAGTTATTACAGGTTAGCGTGTCAGTTATTACAGGTTAGCGTGTCAGTTATTACAGGTCAGCGTGTCAGTTATTACAGGTCAGCGTGTCAGTTATTACAGGTTAGTGTGTCAGTTATTACAGGTTAGTGTGTCAGTTATTACAGGTTAGTGTGTCAGTTATTACAGGTTAGTGTGTCAGTTATTACAGGTTAGTGTGTCAGTTATTACAGGTTAGTGTGTCAGTTATTACAGGTCAGTGTGTCAGTTATTACAGGTCAGCGTGTCAGTTATTACAGGTTAGCGTGTCAGTTATTACAGGTTAGCGTGTCAGTTATTACAGGTTAGCGTGTCAGTTATTACAGGTTAGCGTGTCAGTTATTACAGGTCAGCGTGTCAGTTATTACAGGTCAGCGTGTCAGTTATTACAGGTTAGTGTGTCAGTTATTACAGGTTAGTGTGTCAGTTATTACAGGTCAGTGTGTCAGTTATTACAGGTTAGTGTGTCAGTTATTACAGGTTAGTGTGTCAGTTATTACAGGTTAGTGTGTCAGTTATTACAGGTTAGTGTGTCAGTTATTGCAGGTTAGTGTGTGTCAGTTATTACAGGTTAGTGTGTCAGTTATTACAGGTTAGTGTGTCAGTTATTACAGGTTAGTGTGTCAGTTATTGCAGGTTAGTGTGTGTCAGTTATTACAGGTTAGTGTGTCAGTTATTACAGGTTAGTGTGTCAGTTATTACAGGTTAGTGTGTCAGTTATTACAGGTCAGTGTGTCAGTTATTACAGGTTAGTGTGTCAGTTATTACAGGTTAGTGTGTCAGTTATTACAGGTTAGTGTGTCAGTTATTACAGGTTAGTGTGTCAGTTATTGCAGGTTAGTGTGTGTCAGTTATTACAGGTTAGTGTGTCAGTTATTACAGGTTAGTGTGCCAGTTATTACAGGTTAGTGTGTCAGTTATTACAGGTCAGTGTGTCAGTTATTACAGGTTAGTGTGTGTCAGTTATTACAGGTTAGTGTGTCAGTTATTACAGGTTAGTGTGTCAGTCAGAACCGTTAGTGTGTCAGTTTTTACAGGTTAGTGTGTCAGTCAGAACCGTTAGTGTGTCAGTTATTACAGGTTAGTGTGTCAGTTATTACAGGTTAGTGTGTCAGTTATTACAGGTTAGTGTGTCAGTTATTACAGGTTAGTGTGTCAGTTATTACAGGTTAGTGTGTCAGTTATTACAGGTCAGTGTGTCAGTTATTACAGGTCAGCGTGTCAGTTATTACAGGTTAGCGTGTCAGTTATTACAGGTTAGCGTGTCAGTTATTACAGGTTAGCGTGTCAGTTATTACAGGTTAGCGTGTCAGTTATTACAGGTCAGCGTGTCAGTTATTACAGGTCAGCGTGTCAGTTATTACAGGTTAGTGTGTCAGTTATTACAGGTTAGTGTGTCAGTTATTACAGGTCAGTGTGTCAGTTATTACAGGTCAGTGTGTCAGTTATTACAGGTTAGTGTGTCAGTTATTACAGGTTAGTGTGTCAGTTATTACAGGTTAGTGTGTCAGTTATTGCAGGTTAGTGTGTGTCAGTTATTACAGGTTAGTGTGTCAGTTATTACAGGTTAGTGTGTCAGTTATTACAGGTTAGTGTGTCAGTTATTGCAGGTTAGTGTGTGTCAGTTATTACAGGTTAGTGTGTCAGTTATTACAGGTTAGTGTGTCAGTTATTACAGGTTAGTGTGTCAGTTATTACAGGTTAGTGTGTCAGTTATTACAGGTCAGTGTGTCAGTTATTACAGGTCAGCGTGTCAGTTATTACAGGTTAGCGTGTCAGTTATTACAGGTTAGCGTGTCAGTTATTACAGGTTAGCGTGTCAGTTATTACAGGTTAGCGTGTCAGTTATTACAGGTCAGCGTGTCAGTTATTACAGGTCAGCGTGTCAGTTATTACAGGTTAGTGTGTCAGTTATTACAGGTTAGTGTGTCAGTTATTACAGGTCAGTGTGTCAGTTATTACAGGTTAGTGTGTCAGTTATTACAGGTTAGTGTGTCAGTTATTACAGGTTAGTGTGTCAGTTATTACAGGTTAGTGTGTCAGTTATTACAGGTCAGTGTGTCAGTTATTACAGGTTAGTGTGTCAGTTATTACAGGTTAGTGTGTCAGTTATTACAGGTTAGTGTGTCAGTTATTGCAGGTTAGTGTGTGTCAGTTATTACAGGTTAGTGTGTCAGTTATTACAGGTTAGTGTGTCAGTTATTACAGGTTAGTGTGTCAGTTATTACAGGTCAGTGTGTCAGTTATTACAGGTTAGTGTGTGTCAGTTATTACAGGTTAGTGTGTCAGTTATTACAGGTTAGTGTGTCAGTCAGAACCGTTAGTGTGTCAGTTTTTACAGGTTAGTGTGTCAGTCAGAACCGTTAGTGTGTCAGTTATTACAGGTTAGTGTGTCAGTTATTACAGGTTAGTGTGTCAGTTATTACAGGTTAGTGTGTCAGTTATTACAGGTCAGTGTGTCCGTTATTACAGGTTAGTGTGTCAGTTATTACAGGTTAGTGTGTCAGTTATTACAGGTCAGCGTGTCAGTTATTACAGGTCAGTGTGTCAGTTATTACAGGTTAGTGTGTCAGTTATTACAGGTTAGTGTGTCAGTTATTACAGGTTAGTGTGTCAGTTATTACAGGTTAGTGTGTCAGTTATTACAGGATAGTGTGTCAGTTATTACAGGTTAGTGTGTCAGTTATTACAGGTTAGTGTGTCAGTTATTACAGGTTAGTGTGTCAGTTATTACAGGTTAGTGTGTCAGTGTGTCAGTTATTACAGGTTAGTGTGCCAGTTATTACAGGTTAGTGTTTCAGTTATTACAGGTTAGTGTGTCAGTTATTACAGGTTAGTGTGTCAGTTATTACAGGTCAGTGTGTCAGTTATTACAGGTCAGTGTGTCAGTTATTACAGGTTAGCGTGTCAGTTATTACAGGTTAGCGTGTCAGTTATTACAGGTTAGTGTGTCAGTTATTACAGGTTAGCGTGTCAGTTATTACAGGTCAGCGTGTCAGTTATTACAGGTCAGTGTGTCAGTTATTACAGGTTAGTGTGTCAGTTATTACAGGTTAGTGTGTCAGTTATTACAGGTCAGTGTGTCAGTTATTACAGGTTAGTGTGTCAGTTATTACAGGTTAGTGTGTCAGTTATTACAGGTTAGTGTGTCAGTTATTACAGGTTAGTGTGTCAGTTATTACAGGTTAGTGTGTCAGTTATTACAGGTTAGTGTGTCAGTTATTGCAGGTTAGTGTGTGTCAGTTATTACAGGTTAGTGTGTCAGTTATTACAGGTTAGTGTGTCAGTTATTACAGGTTAGTGTGTCAGTTATTACAGGTCAGTGTGTCAGTTATTACAGGTCAGTGTGTCAGTTATTACAGGTTAGCGTGTCAGTTATTATAGGTTAGTGTGTCAGTTATTACAGGTTAGCGTGTCAGTTATTACAGGTCAGCGTGTCAGTTATTACAGGTCAGTGTGTCAGTTATTACAGGTTAGTGTGTCAGTTATTACAGGTTAGTGTGTCAGTTATTACAGGTCAGTGTGTCAGTTATTACAGGTTAGTGTGTCAGTTATTACAGGTTAGTGTGTCAGTGTGTCAGTTATTACAGGTTAGTGTGCCAGTTATTACAGGTTAGTGTTTCAGTTATTACAGGTTAGTGTGTCAGTTATTACAGGTTAGTGTGTCAGTTATTACAGGTCAGTGTGTCAGTTATTACAGGTTAGCGTGTCAGTTATTACAGGTTAGCGTGTCAGTTATTACAGGTTAGCGTGTCAGTTATTACAGGTTAGCGTGTCAGTTATTACAGGTCAGCGTGTCAGTTATTACAGGTCAGCGTGTCAGTTATTACAGGTTAGCGTGTCAGTTATTACAGGTTAGTGTGTCAGTTATTACAGGTTAGTGTGTCAGTTATTACAGGTTAGTGTGTCAGTTATTACAGGTTAGTGTGTCAGTTATTACAGGTTAGTGTGTCAGTTATTACAGGTCAGTGTGTCAGTTATTACAGGTCAGCGTGTCAGTTATTACAGGTTAGCGTGTCAGTTATTACAGGTTAGCGTGTCAGTTATTACAGGTTAGCGTGTCAGTTATTACAGGTTAGCGTGTCAGTTATTACAGGTCAGCGTGTCAGTTATTACAGGTCAGCGTGTCAGTTATTACAGGTTAGTGTGTCAGTTATTACAGGTTAGTGTGTCAGTTATTACAGGTTAGTGTGTCAGTTATTACAGGTTAGTGTGTCAGTTATTACAGGTCAGTGTGTCAGTTATTACAGGTCAGCGTGTCAGTTATTACAGGTTAGCGTGTCAGTTATTACAGGTTAGCATGTCAGTTATTACAGGTTAGCGTGTCAGTTATTACAGGTTAGTGTGTCAGTTATTACAGGTTAGTGTGTCAGTTATTACAGGTTCGTGTGTCAGTTATTACAGGTTCGTGTGTCAGTTATTACAGGTTAGTGTGTCAGTTATTACAGGTTAGTGTGTCAGTTATTACAGGTCAGTGTGTCAGTTGTTACAGGTTAGTGTGTCAGTTATTACAGGTTAGCGTGTCAGTTATTACAGGTTAGTGTGTCAGTTATTACAGGTCAGCGTGTCAGTTATTACAGGTTAGTGTGTCAGTTATTACAGGTTAGTGTGTCAGTGTGTCAGTTATTACAGGTTAGTGTGTCAGTTATTACAGGTTAGTGTGTCAGTTATTACAGGTTAGTGTGCCAGTTATTACAGGTTAGTGTGTCAGTTATTACAGGTCAGTGTGTCAGTTATTACAGGTTCGTGTGTCAGTTATTACAGGTTCGTGTGTCAGTTATTACAGGTTAGTGTGTCAGTTATTACAGGTCAGTGTGTCAGTTATTACAGGTTAGTGTGTCAGTTATTACAGGTCAGTGTGTCAGTTATTACAGGTTCGTGTGTCAGTTATTACAGGTTCGTGTGTCAGTTATTACAGGTTAGTGTGTCAGTTATTACAGGTTAGTGTGTCAGTTATTACAGGATAGTGTGTCAGTTATTACAGGTTAGTGTGTCAGTTATTACAGGTTAGTGTGTCAGTTATTACAGGTTAGTGTGTCAGTTATTACAGGTTAGTGTGTCAGTGTGTCAGTTATTACAGGTTAGTGTGCCAGTTATTACAGGTTAGTGTTTCAGTTATTACAGGTTAGTGTGTCAGTTATTACAGGTTAGTGTGTCAGTTATTACAGGTCAGTGTGTCAGTTATTACAGGTCAGCGTGTCAGTTATTACAGGTCAGCGTGTCAGTTATTACAGGTTAGTGTGTCAGTTATTACAGGTTAGTGTGTCAGTTATTACAGGTCAGCGTGTCAGTTATTACAGGTTAGTGTGTCAGTTATTACAGGTTAGTGTGTCAGTTATTACAGGTTAGTGTGTCAGTTATTACAGGTTAGTGTGTCAGTTATTACAGGTTAGTGTGTCAGTTATTGCAGGTTAGTGTGTGTCAGTTATTACAGGTTAGTGTGTCAGTTATTACAGGTTAGTGTGTCAGTTATTACAGGTTAGTGTGTCAGTTATTACAGGTCAGTGTGTCAGTTATTACAGGTCAGTGTGTCAGTTATTACAGGTTAGCGTGTCAGTTATTACAGGTTAGTGTGTCAGTTATTACAGGTTAGCGTGTCAGTTATTACAGGTCAGCGTGTCAGTTATTACAGGTCAGTGTGTCAGTTATTACAGGTTAGCGTGTCAGTTATTACAGGTTAGTGTGTCAGTTATTACAGGTCAGTGTGTCAGTTATTACAGGTTAGTGTGTCAGTTATTACAGGTTAGTGTGTCAGTTATTACAGGTTAGTGTGTCAGTTATTACAGGTTAGTGTGTCAGTTATTACAGGTTAGTGTGTCAGTTATTACAGGTTAGTGTGTCAGTGTGTCAGTTATTACAGGTTAGTGTGCCAGTTATTACAGGTTAGTGTTTCAGTTATTACAGGTTAGTGTGTCAGTTATTACAGGTTAGTGTGTCAGTTATTACAGGTCAGTGTGTCAGTTATTACAGGTTAGCGTGTCAGTTATTACAGGTTAGCGTGTCAGTTATTACAGGTTAGCGTGTCAGTTATTACAGGTTAGCGTGTCAGTTATTACAGGTCAGCGTGTCAGTTATTACAGGTCAGCGTGTCAGTTATTACAGGTTAGTGTGTCAGTTATTACAGGTTAGTGTGTCAGTTATTACAGGTTAGTGTGTCAGTTATTACAGGTTAGTGTGTCAGTTATTACAGGTTAGTGTGTCAGTTATTACAGGTCAGTGTGTCAGTTATTACAGGTCAGCGTGTCAGTTATTACAGGTTAGCGTGTCAGTTATTACAGGTTAGCGTGTCAGTTATTACAGGTTAGCGTGTCAGTTATTACAGGTTAGCGTGTCAGTTATTACAGGTCAGCGTGTCAGTTATTACAGGTCAGCGTGTCAGTTATTACAGGTTAGTGTGTCAGTTATTACAGGTTAGTGTGTCAGTTATTACAGGTTAGTGTGTCAGTTATTACAGGTTAGTGTGTCAGTTATTGCAGGTTAGTGTGTGTCAGTTATTACAGGTTAGTGTGTCAGTTATTACAGGTTAGTGTGTCAGTTATTACAGGTTAGTGTGTCAGTTATTACAGGTCAGTGTGTCAGTTATTACAGGTCAGTGTGTCAGTTATTACAGGTTAGCGTGTCAGTTATTACAGGTTAGCATGTCAGTTATTACAGGTTAGCGTGTCAGTTATTACAGGTTAGTGTGTCAGTTATTACAGGTTAGTGTGTCAGTTATTACAGGTTCGTGTGTCAGTTATTACAGGTTCGTGTGTCAGTTATTACAGGTTAGTGTGTCAGTTATTACAGGTCAGTGTGTCAGTTATTACAGGTCAGTGTGTCAGTTGTTACAGGTTAGTGTGTCAGTTATTACAGGTTAGCGTGTCAGTTATTACAGGTTAGTGTGTCAGTTATTACAGGTCAGCGTGTCAGTTATTACAGGTTAGTGTGTCAGTTATTACAGGTTAGTGTGTCAGTGTGTCAGTTATTACAGGTTAGTGTGTCAGTTATTACAGGTTAGTGTGTCAGTTATTACAGGTTAGTGTGCCAGTTATTACAGGTTAGTGTGTCAGTTATTACAGGTTAGTGTGTCAGTTATTACAGGTCAGTGTGTCAGTTATTACAGGTTCGTGTGTCAGTTATTACAGGTTAGTGTGTCAGTTATTACAGGTTAGTGTGTCAGTTATTACAGGTTAGTGTGCCAGTTATTACAGGTTAGTTGTGTCAGTTATTACAGGTCAGTGTGTCAGTTATTACAGGTCAGTGTGTCAGTTATTACAGGTTAGTGTGTCAGTTATTACAGGTTAGTGTGTCAGTTATTACAGGTTAGTGTGCCAGTTATTACAGGTTAGTGTGTGTCAGTTATTACAGGTTAGTGTGTCAGTTATTACAGGTTAGTGTGTCAGTTATTACAGGTTAGTGTGTCAGTTATTACAGGTTAGTGTGTCAGTTATTACGGGTTAGTGTGTCAGTTATTACAGGTTAGTGTGTCAGTTATTACAGGTTAGTGTGTCAGTTATTACGGGTTAGTGTGTCAGTTATTACAGGTTAGTGTGTCAGTTATTACAGGTTAGTGTGTGTCAGTTATTATGGGTTAGTGTGTCAGTTATTACAGGTTAGTGTGTCAGTTATTACAGGTTAGTGTGTCAGTTATTACGGGTTAGTGTGTCAGTTATTACAGGTTAGTGTGTCAGTTATTACAGGTTAGTGTGTCAGTTATTACGGGTTAGTGTGTCAGTTATTACAGGTTAGTGTGTCAGTTATTACAGGTTAGTGTGTGTCAGTTATTATGGGTTAGTGTGTCAGTTATTACAGGTTAGTGTGTCAGTTATTACAGGTTAGTGTGTCAGTTATTACGGGTTGGTGTGTCAGTTATTACAGGTTAGTGTGTCAGTTATTACAGGTTAGTGTGTCAGTTATTACAGGTTAGTGTGTCAGTTATTACAGGTTAGCATGTCAGTTATTACAGGTTAGCGTGTCAGTTATTACAGGTTAGTGTGTCAGTTATTACAGGTCAGCGTGTCAGTTATTACAGGTTAGTGTGTCAGTTATTACAGGTTAGTGTGTCAGTGTGTCAGTTATTACAGGTTAGTGTGTCAGTTATTACAGGTTAGTGTGTCAGTTATTACAGGTTAGTGTGCCAGTTATTACAGGTTAGTGTGTCAGTTATTACAGGTTAGTGTGTCAGTTATTACAGGTCAGTGTGTCAGTTATTACAGGTTCGTGTGTCAGTTATTACAGGTTAGTGTGTCAGTTATTACAGGTTAGTGTGTCAGTTATTACAGGTTAGTGTGCCAGTTATTACAGGTTAGTTGTGTCAGTTATTACAGGTCAGTGTGTCAGTTATTACAGGTCAGTGTGTCAGTTATTACAGGTTAGTGTGTCAGTTATTACAGGTTAGTGTGTCAGTTATTACAGGTTAGTGTGCCAGTTATTACAGGTTAGTGTGTGTCAGTTATTACAGGTTAGTGTGTCAGTTATTACAGGTTAGTGTGTCAGTTATTACAGGTTAGTGTGTCAGTTATTACAGGTTAGTGTGTCAGTTATTACGGGTTAGTGTGTCAGTTATTACAGGTTAGTGTGTCAGTTATTACAGGTTAGTGTGTCAGTTATTACGGGTTAGTGTGTCAGTTATTACAGGTTAGTGTGTCAGTTATTACAGGTTAGTGTGTGTCAGTTATTATGGGTTAGTGTGTCAGTTATTACAGGTTAGTGTGTCAGTTATTACAGGTTAGTGTGTCAGTTATTACGGGTTGGTGTGTCAGTTATTACAGGTTAGTGTGTCAGTTATTACAGGTTAGTGTGTCAGTTATTACAGGTTAGTGTGTCAGTTATTACAGTTTCGTGTGTCAGTTATTACAGGTTAGTGTGCCAGTTATTACAGGTTAGTGTGCCAGTTATTACAGGTTAGTTGTGTTATTATGAATGGGGGTTGCCGTCTCCGTCTCTCTCTCTCCGTCGGCGGCAGAAGCATCGACCCCGGTGGCTCAAGGCTCCTTCCGAGGCCTTGGATCAGAAACTGGCTTGACAACGACACGGTCAGACAGACACATGAGAAAACTGAGGTTAATTGAAACCGTTGGGGGGGGTGTGACGGTCTGTATTAATAAAAATCTAAATTTAGACTTTTAAATCAGAACATACAAATTGGGTTTGGATCTCAGTGCTAAAGCGGAACCAAAATAAGACGTTATTAGGATGGATGGATCATTGTATAACAGTTTCCTGTTGTTTTTATGCCCTATATATTGTTATAGGAAAATGTTAACCTAAAAACTATAATTTGGGGTTTTTCGTTTCGTGCGTCCATTGTTGACAGACATAGACCCAAAATGTCAACCTTGTCAGCAATCTAGTTTTCAAGACATGTCACTTTAGAAATACAGAAATCATCCCTACATTGTAAATCATCCCTACATAGTAAATCATCCCTACATTGTAAATCATCCCTATATTGTAAATCATCCCTATATTGTAAATCAGCCCTATATTGTAAATCATCCCTATATTGTAAATCATCCCTATATTGTAAATCATCCCTATATTGTAAATCATCCCTATATTGTAAATCAGCCCTATATTGTAAATCATCCCTATATTGTAAATCATCCCTATATTGTAATAAATCATCCCTACATTGTAAATCATCCCTACATTGTAATAAATCATCCCTATATTGTAAATCATCCCTACATTGTAATAAATCATCCCTATATTGTAAACCATTACCTATATTGTAATAAATCATCCCTATATTGTAATAAATCATCCCTATATTGTAAATCATCCCTATATTGTAAATCATCCCTATATTGTAAATCATCCCTATATTGTAAATCAGCCCTATATTGTAAATCAGCCCTATATTGTAATAAATCATCCCTATATTGTAATAAATCATCCCTATATTGTAATAAATCATCCCTACATTGTAATAAATCATCCCTATATTGTAAATCATCGCTACATTGTAATAAATCATCCCTATATTGTAAATCAGCCCTATATTGTAATAAATCATCCCTATATTGTAAATCATCCCTACATTGTAATAAATCATCCCTATATTGTAAATCATCCCTACATTGTAATAAATCATCCCTATATTGTAAACCATTACCTATATTGTAATAAATCATCCCTATATTGTAATAAATCATCCCTATATTGTAAATCATCCTTACATTGTAATAAATCATCCCTATATTGTAAATCATCGCTATATTGTAATAAATCATCCCTAAATTGTAATAAATCATCCCTACATTGTAAATCATCCCTACATTGTTAATCATCCCTATATTGTAATAAATCATCCCTATATTGTAAATCATCCCTACATTGTAATAAATCATCCCTATATTGTAAACCATTACCTATATTGTAATAAATCATCCCTATATTGTAATAAATCATCCCTATATTGTAAATCATCCTTACATTGTAATAAATCATCCCTATATTGTAAATCATCGCTATATTGTAATAAATCATCCCTGTATTGTAAACCATCCCTATATTGTAAATCATCCCTATATTGTAATAAATCATCCCTATATTGTAAATCATCCCTATATTGTAATAAATCATCCCTATATTGTAAATCATCCCTACATTGTAATAAATCATCCCTATATTGTAAATCATCGCTATATTGTAATAAATCATCCCTATATTGTAATAAATCATCCCTACATTGTAAATCATCCCTACATTGTTAATCATCCCTATATTGTAAATCATCCCTATATTGTAAATCATCCCTATATTGTAATAAATCATCCCTATATTGTAAATCATCGCTATATTGTAATAAATCATCCCTATATTGTAATAAATCATCCCTACATTGTAAATCATCCCTACATTGTTAATCATCCCTATATTGTAAATCATCCCTATATTGTAAATCATCCCTATATTGTAATAAATCATCCCTGTATTGTAAACCATTACCTATATTGTAATAAATCATCCCTATATTGTAATAAATCATCCCTATATTGTAAAACAACCCTATATTGTAAATCATCCCTATATTTTAAATCATCCCTATATTGTAATAAATCATCCCTATATTGTAAACCATCCCTATATTGTAAACCATCCCTATATTGTAATAAATCATCCCTATATTGTAAAACAACCCTATATTGTAAATCATCCCTATATTTTAAATCATCCCTATATTGTAATAAATCATCCCTATATTGTAAACCATCCCTATATTGTAAACCATCCCTATATTGTAAATCATCCCTATATTGCAAATCATCCCTATATTGCAAATCATCCCTACATTTTAAATCATCCCTACATTGTATGATATTATATGACACGAAATGCATCATATGGAGATGATTTCTGTATTTTGAACGGTACCTACTGTATCTGTTTGTGGACTTAAATTAATGAGATATATATACCCATTGATTCTAAATTAATGATATCTATATATCTATATATACCCATTGATTCTAAATTAATGATATATATATATACCCATTGATTCTAAATTAATGATATCTATATATCTAGATATACCCATTGATTCTAAATTAATGATATCTATATATCTATATATACCCATTGATTCTAAATTAATGATATCTATATATCTATATGTACCCATTGATTCTAAATGAATGATATCTATATATACCCATTGATTCTAAATGAATGATATCTATATATATATATATACCCATTGATTCTAAATTAATGATATCTATATATACCCATTGATTCTAAATGAATGATATCTATATATATATATATACCCATTGATTCTAAATTAATGATATCTATATATACCCATTGATTCTAAATGAATGATATCTATATATATATATATACCCATTGATTCTAAATTAATGATATCTATATATACCCATTGATTCTAAATGAATGATATCTATATATATATATATACCCATTGATTCTAAATTAATGATATACCCATTGATTCTAAATTAATGATATATATATATACCCATTGATTCTAAATTAATGATATATATATATACCCATTGATTCTAAATGAATGATATCTATATATATATATACCCATTGATTCTAAATTAATGATATCTATATATACCCATTGATTCTAAATGAATGATATCTATATATATATATATACCCATTGATTCTAAATTAATGATATCTATATATACCCATTGATTCTAAATTAATGATATCTATATATATATATATACCCATTGATTCTAAATTAATGATATATATATATACCCATTGATTCTAAATTAATGATATATATATATACCCATTGATTCTAAATGAATGATATCTATATATATATATATACCCATTGATTCTAAATTAATGATATCTATATATACCCATTGATTCTAAATTAATGATATCTATATATATATATATACCCATTGATTCTAAATTAATGATATATATATATACCCATTGATTCTAAATTAATGATATCTATATATCTAGATATACCCATTGATTCTAAATGAATGATATCTATATATCTATATGTACCCATTGATTCTAAATGAATGATATATATATATACCCATTGATTCTAAATTAATGATATCTATATATACCCATTGATTCTAAATTAATGATATCTATATATCTATATATACCCATTGATTCTAAATGAATGATATCTATATGTACCCATTGATTCTAAATTAATGATATATATATATACCCATTGATTCTAAATTAATGATATATATATATACCCATTGATTCTAAATTAATGATATCTATATATACCCATTGATTCTAAATTAATGATATCTATATATCTATATATACCCATTGATTCTAAATTAATGATATCTATATATATATATATACCCATTGATTCTAAATTAATGATATATATATATACCCATTGATTCTAAATTAATGATATCTATATATCTAGATATACCCATTGATTCTAAATGAATGATATCTATATATCTATATGTACCCATTGATTCTAAATGAATGATATATATATATACCCATTGATTCTAAATGAATGATATATATATATACCCATTGATTCTAAATTAATGATATCTATATATACCCATTGATTCTAAATTAATGATATCTATATATCTATATGTACCCATTGATTCTAAATTAATGATATATATATATACCCATTGATTCTAAATTAATGATATCTATATATATCTATATATACCCATTGATTCTAAATTAATGATATCTATATATCTATATATACCCATTGATTCTAAATTAATGGTATCTATATATACCCATTGATTCTAAATTAATGATATCTATATATCTATATATACCCATTAATGATATATATATATCTATATGTACCCATTGATTCTAAATGAATGATATATATATATACCCATTGATTCTAAATTAATGATATCTATATATACCCATTGATTCTAAATTAATGATATCTATATATCTATATATACCCATTGATTCTAAATGAATGATATCTATATGTACCCATTGATTCTAAATTAATGATATATATATATACCCATTGATTCTAAATTAATGATATATATATATACCCATTGATTCTAAATTAATGATATCTATATATACCCATTGATTCTAAATTAATGATATCTATATATCTATATATACCCATTGATTCTAAATTAATGATATCTATATATATATATATACCCATTGATTCTAAATTAATGATATATATATATACCCATTGATTCTAAATTAATGATATCTATATATCTAGATATACCCATTGATTCTAAATGAATGATATCTATATACCCATTGATTCTAAATTAATGATATCTATATATCTATATATACCCATTGATTCTAAATTAATGATATCTATATATCTATATATACCCATTGATTCTAAATTAATGGTATCTATATATCTAGATATACCCATTGATTCTAAATTAATGATATCTATATATCTATATATACCCATTGATTCTAAATTAATGATATCTATATATCTATATACCCATTGATTCTAAATTAATGATATATATATATCTATATACCCATTGATTCTAAATTAATGATATCTATATATATATATATACCCATTGATTCTAAATTAATGATATCTATATATATATATATACCCATTGATTCTAAATGAATGATATATATATATACCCATTGATTCTAAATTAATGATATCTATATATCTAGATATACCCATTGATTCTAAATGAATGATATCTATATATCTATATATACCCATTGATTCTAAATGAATGATATCTATATATCTATATATACCCATTGATTCTAAATTAATGATATCTATATATATATATACCCATTGATTCTAAATGAATGATATCTATATATATATATATACCCATTGATTCTAAATTAATGATATCTATATATCTATATATACCCATTGATTCTAAATGAATGATATCTATATATCTATATATACCCATTGATTCTAAATGAATGATATCTATATATCTATATATACCCATTGATTCTAAATTAATGATATCTATATATCTATATATACCCATTGATTCTAAATTAATGATATCTATATATCTATATGTACCCATTGATTCTAAATTAATGATATCTATATATACCCATTGATTCTAAATTAATGATATCTATATATATATATATACCCATTGATTCTAAATGAATGATATCTATATATACCCATTGATTCTAAATTAATGATATCTATATACCCATTGATTCTAAATTAATGATATATATATATCTATATATACCCATTGATTCTAAATTAATGATATCTATATATCTATATATACCCATTGATTCTAAATTAATTGATAAATCTATATATCTATATATACCCATTGATTCTAAATTAATGATATCTATATATCTATATATACCCAAATTAATGATTCTAAATTAACCCATTGATTCTAAATTAATGATATCTATATATATATATATACCATTGATTCTAAATTAATGATATCTATATATCTATATATATACCCATTGATTCTAAATGAATGATATCTATATATTCTAAATTAATGATATCTATATATACCCATTGATTCTAAATTAATGATATCTATGATATCTATAAATTAATGATATCTATATATACCCATTGATTCTAAATTAATGATATCTATATATCTATAAATAATGATATCCCATTGATTCTAAATTAATGATATCTATATATCTATATATACCCATTGATTCTAAATTAATGATATCTATATATCTATATATACCCATTGATTCTAAATTAATGATATCTATATATCTATATATACCCATTGATTCTAAATTAATGATATCTATATATCTATATATACCCATTGATTCTAAATTAATGATATCTATATATCTATATACCCATTGATTCTAAATTAATGATATCTATATATATATATATACCCATTGATTCTAAATTAATGATATCTATATCTATATAACCCATTGATTCTAAATCTATATATCTATATATACCCATTGATTCTAAATTAATGATATCTATATATCTATATATACCCATTGATTCTAAATTAATGATATCTATATATCTATATATACCCATTGATTCTAAATTAATGATATCTATATATCTATATATACCCATTGATTCTAAATTAATGATATCTATATATATATATACCCATTGATTCCTATATCTATATATACCCATTGATTCTAAATTAATGATATCTATATATACCCATTGATTCTAAATTAATGATATCTATATATCTATATATACCCATTGATTCTAAATTAATGATATCTATATGATCTATATATACCCATTGATTCTAAATTAATGATATCTATATATCTATAAATGATATCTATATATACCCATTGATTCTAAATTAATGATATCTATATATACCCATTTCTAAATTAATGATATCTATATATACCCATTGATTCTAAATTAATGATATCTATATATATTGATTCTAAATTAATGATATATATCTATATACCCATTGATTCTAAATTAATGATATCTATATATACCCATTGATTCTAAATTAATGATATCTATATAT
Organism: Oncorhynchus nerka; assembly: GCF_034236695.1. Taxonomy (NCBI): domain Eukaryota; kingdom Metazoa; phylum Chordata; class Actinopteri; order Salmoniformes; family Salmonidae; genus Oncorhynchus; species Oncorhynchus nerka. The sequence goes on from NW_027040491.1 coordinate 446,466, forward strand.
CTATATATACCCATTGATTCTAAATTAATGATATCTATAAATATCTATATATCTATATATACCCATTGATTCTAAATTAATGATATCTATATATCTATACCCATTGATTCTAAATTAATGATATCTATATATCTATATATACCCATTGATTCTAAATTAATCTATGATATCTATATATCTATATATACCCATTGATTCTAAATTAATGATATCTATATATCTATATATACCCATTGATTCTAAATTAATGATATATATATATATCTATATATACCCATTGATTCTAAATTAATGATATCTATATATCTATATATACCCATTGATTCTAAATGAATGATATCTAGATATACCCATTGATTCTAAATGAATGATATCTATATATCTATATATACCCATTGATTCTAAATTAATGATATCTATATATCTATATATACCCATTGATTCTAAATTAATGATTCTAAATTATATGATTCTAAATCTATATATCTATATACCCATTGATTCTAAATTAATGATATCTATATATCTATATACCCATTGATTCTAAATTAATGATATCTATATATCTATATACCCATTGACCCATTGATTCTAAATTAATGATATCTATATATACCCATTGATTCTAAATTAATGATATCTATATATCTATATATACCCATTGATTCTAAATGAATGATATCTATATATCTATATATACCCATTGATTCTAAATTAATGATATCTATATATCTATATATACCCATTGATTCTAAATTAATGATATCTATATATCTATATACCCATTGATTCTAAATTAATGATATCTATATATACCCATTGATTCTAAATTAATGATATCTATATATATATACCCATTGATTCTAAATTAATGATATCTATATATCTATATATACCCATTGATTCTAAATTAATGATATCTATATATATTCTGGGAAATTAATGATATCTATATATCTATATATACCCATTGATTCTAAATTAATGATATCTATATCTATATATACCATTGATTCTAAATTAATGATATCTATATATCTATATATACCCATTGATTCTAAATTAATGATATCTATATATCTATAAATTAATGATACCCATTGATTCTAAATTAATGATATCTATATATCTATATGTACCCATTGATTCTAAATTAATGATATCTATATATACCCATTGATTCTAAATTAATGATATCTATATATATATATATACCCATTGATTCTAAATGAATGATATCTATATATACCCATTGATTCTAAATTAATGATATCTATATACCCATTGATTCTAAATTAATGATATCTATATATCTATATATACCCATTGATTCTAAATTAATGATATCTATATATCTATATATACCCATTGATTCTAAATTAATGATATCTATATATCTATATATACCCATTGATTCTAAATTAATGATATCTATATATCTATATATACCCATTGATTCTAAATTAATGATATACCCATTGATTCTAAATTAATGATATCTATATCTATATATACCCATTGATTCTAAATTAATGATATCTATATATCTATATATACCCATTGATTCTAAATTAATGATATCTATATATCTATTATATATCCCATTGATTCTAAATTAATGATATCTATATATCTATATATACCCATTGATTCTAAATTAATGATATCTATATATCTATATGTACCCATTGATTCTAAATTAATGATATCTATATATCTACCCATTGATTCTAAATTAATGATATCTATATATCTATATATACCCATTGATTCTAAATTAATGATTGATTCTAAATAATATATCTATATATCCCATTGATTCTAAATTAATGATATCTATATATCTATAAATTATGACCTATTGATTCTAAATTAATGATATCTATATATCTAAATTATATACCCATTGATTCTAAATTAATGATATCTATATATCTAGATATACCCATTGATTCTAAATTAATGATATCTATATATCTATATATACCCATTGATTCTAAATTAATGATATCTATATATCTATATATACCTATTGATTCTAAATTAATGATATCTATATATCTATATATTGACCCAAATTGATTCTTAATATATACCCATTGATTCTAAATTAATGATATCTATATATCTATATATACCCATTGATTCTAAATTAATGATATCTATATATCTATATGATTCTAAATTAATGATTCTAAATTAATGATATCTATATATCTATATATACCCATTGATTCTAAATTAATGATATCTATATATCTATATATACCCATTGATTCTAAATTAATGATATCTATATATCTATATATACCCATTGATTCTAAATTAATGATATCTATATATCTATATGTACCCATTGATTCTAAATTAATGATATATATATATACCCATTGATTCTAAATTAATGAGATATATATATACCCATTGATTCTAAATTAATGATATCTATATATCTATATATACCCATTGATTCTAAATTAATGATATCTATATATACCCATTGATTCTAAATTAATGAGATATATATATACCCATTGATTCTAAATTAATGATATCTATATATCTATATATACCCATTGATTCTTAATGAATGATATCTATATATATATATACCCATTGATTCTAAATTAATGATATCTATATATCTATATAATACCCATTGATTCTAAATTAATGATATCTATATATCTATATATACCCATTGATTCTAAATTAATGATAAATTAATGATATCTATATATCTATATATACCCATTGATTCTAAATTAATGATATCTATATATCTATATATACCCATTGATTCTAAATTAATGATATCTATATATCTATATATACCCATTGATTCTAAATTAATGATATCTATATATATATATATACCCATTGATTCTAAATTAATGAGATATATATATACCCATTGATTCTAAATTAATGATATCTATATATCTATATATACCCATTGATTCTAAATTAATGATATCTATATATCTATATATACCCATTGATTCTAAATTAATGATATCTATATATCTATATATACCCATTGATTCTAAATTAATGATATCTATATATCTATATATACCCATTGATTCTAAATTAATGATATCTATATATCTATATATACCCATTGATTCTAAATTAATGATATCTATATATCTATATATACCCATTGATTCTAAATTAATGATATCTATATATATATATATACCCATTGATTCTAAATTAATGAGATATATATATACCCATTGATTCTAAATTAATGATATCTATATATCTATATATACCCATTGATTCTAAATGAATGATATCTATATATCTATATGTACCCATTGATTCTAAATTAATGATATCTATATATCTATATATACCCATTGATTCTAAATTAATGATATCTATATATATATATACCCATTGATTCTAAATTAATGATATCTATATATCTATATATACCCATTGATTCTAAATTAATGATATCTATATATATTGATTCTAAATTGATTCTAAATTAATGATATCTATTAATGTATATATACCCATTGATTCTAAATTAATGATATCTATATATACCCATTGATTCTAAATTAATGATATCTATATATACCCATTGATTCTAAATTAATGATATCTATATATACCCATTGATTCTAAATTAATGATATCTATATACCCATTGATTCTAAATTAATGATATCTATATATCTATATATACCCATTGATTCTAAATTAATGATATCTATATATCTATATATACCCATTGATTCTAAATTAATGATATATATATATACCCATTGATTCTAAATTAATGATATCTATATATCTATATACCCATTGATTCTAAATTAATGATATCTATATATCTATATACCCATTGATTCTAAATTAATGATATCTATATATCTATATATACCCATTGATTCTAAATTAATGATATCTATATATACCCATTGATTCTAAATTAATGATATCTATATATCTATATATACCCATTGATTCTAAATGAATGATATCTATATATCTATATGTACCCATTGATTCTAAATTAATGATATCTATATATACCCATTGATTCTAAATTAATGATATCTATATATCTATATGTACCCATTGATTCTAAATTAATGATATCTATATATCTATATACCCATTGATTCTAAATTAATGATATCTATATATACCCATTGATTCTAAATTAATGATATCTATATATCTATATGTACCCATTGATTCTAAATTAATGATATCTATATACCCATTGATTCTAAATTAATGATATCTATATATCTATATATACCCATTGATTCTAAATTAATGATATCTATATATACCCATTGATTCTAAATTAATGATATCTATATATCTATATATACCTATTGATTCTAAATTAATGATATCTATATATCTAGATATACCCATTGATTCTAAATTAATGATATCTATATATCTAGATATACCCATTGATTCTAAATTAATGATATCTATATATACCCATTGATTCTAAATTAATGATATCTATATATCTATATATACCTA
>NW_027040491.1:453492-509256 GCF_034236695.1 Oncorhynchus nerka
CATATCTCTCTCTCTCTCTCTCTCTCTCTCTCTCTCTCTCTCTCTCTCTCTCTCTCTCTCTCTCTCTCCCCTCTCTCCCTCCTCCATCATCCACCTGTCTCATCTGCTCCCGTCCCTGGTCTGGAATGTGGAAACCCAAGCCCTCTTTGCCCCCAAATGGCTCCCTGATGCCCCTCCGCATAGTTCCCGATGGCTCCTGGTTGGCTCCAGAATGGCTCCTAAAAGGCCCCAGCACGGCAGAGCTCCTGTACTGTGTTTCCTTAGTAACCGATGGTATCTTTACTCTCTCCTGTGTCGTGGTAATAAACCGGTTCCCATTTGATCGCTAGTTTCTTTCTTTTTTTTAATGATAAATAAAAAGATACAACAATAGGTGTGCTGGACTCGATGCTCTTGATGGCTGTAGCATGCTAGCTAACTGCAGAGAACAACAACTCTGCATTAGCAGGGAGCTAATATACATTTAGAGCATGCTAGCTAACTGCAGAGAACAACAACTCTGTATTAGCAGGGAGCTAATAGACATTTAGAGCATGCTAGCTAACTGCAGAGAACAACAACTCTGCATTAGCAGGGAGCTAATATACATTTAGAGCATGCTAGCTAACTGTAGAGAACAACAACTCTGTATTAGCAGGGAGCTAATATGACCGACAGCCCTACTGCCCTACTGCCTACAGCCCTACTTCCTACAGCCCTACTGCCCTACAGTCCTATTGCCTTACTGCCTACAGCCCTACTGCCTGCAGCCCTACTCTCTACAGCCCTACTGCCTACAGCCCTACTGCCCTACTGCCTACAGCCCTACTGCCCTACTTTCTACAGCTCTACTGCCCTACTACCTTACTGCATACAGCCCTACTGCCTACAGCCCTACTGCCTACAGCCCTATTGCCCTAATGCCCTACTGCCTACAGCCCTACTGCCTACAGCCCTACTGCCCTACTGCCTACAGCCCTACTGCCCTACTGCCTACAGCCCTACTGCCTACAACCCTACTGCCCTGCTTCTTACATCCCTACTGCCCTGCTTCCCTACATCCCTACTGCCCTAGTGCCTACTGCCTACAGCCCTACAGCCCTACTGCCCTACAGCCCTGCCCTTACTGCCCTACTGTCTACAGCCCTACAGCCCACAGCCTACAGCCCTACTGACCTATAGCCTTACTGCCTGCGGCCCTGCTGCCCTACAGCCCTACTGCCCTACTGCCTACTGCCTAGAGCCCTACTGCCCTACTGCCTACAGCCCTACTGCCCTACTACCTACAGCCCTACTGCCTACTTTCTACAGCCCTACTGCCCTACTGAATTACTGCATACAGCCCTACTGCCTACAGCCCTATTGCCCTACGCCTTACTGCCTACAGCCCTACTGCCCTACTGCCTACAGCTCTACTGCCTACAGCACTACTGCCCTACTGCCTACAGCCCTACTGCCCTACATTCTACAGCCCTACTGCCTACAGCACTACTGCCCTACTGCCTACAGCCCTACTGCCCTACTTTCTACAGCCCTACTGCCTACAGCCCTACTGCCTTACTGCCTACAGCCCTACTGCCTACAGCCCTACTGCCTACAGCCCTCCTGCCTTACTGCCTACAGCTCTACTGCCTACAGCCCTAGAGCCTGCAGCCCTGCTTCCTACAGGCCTACTGCCTAAAGCCCTACTGCCTACAGCCCTGCTGCTCTACAGCCCTACTGCCTACAGCCCTACTGCCTGCAGCCCTGCTGCCTACAGCCCTACTGCCCTACTTCCTACAGCCATACTGCCCTGCTTCCTACATCCCTACTGCCCTAGTGCCTACTGCCTACAGCCCTATAGCTCTACTGCCCTACAGCCTACTGCCCTACTGTCTACAGCCCTACTGCCCACAGCCTACAGCCCTACTGCCCTACTGCCTGCGGCCCTGCTTCCTACAGCCCTACTGCCTACTGCCCTACTGCCTTACTGCCTACAGCCCTACTGCCTACAGCCCTACTGCCTACAGCCCTCCTGCCTTACTGCCTACAGCTCTACTGCCTACAGCCCTAGAGCCTGCAGCCCTGCTTCCTACAGGCCTACTGCCTAAAGCCCTACTGCCTACAGCCCTGCTGCTCTACAGCCCTACTGCCTACAGCCCTACTGCCTGCAGCCCTGCTGCCTACAGCCCTACTGCCCTACTTCCTACAGCCATACTGCCCTGCTTCCTATACATCCCTACTGCCCTAGTGCCTACTGCCTACAGCCCTATAGCCCTACTGCCCTACAGCCTACTGCCCTACTGCCCTACTGTCTACAGCCCTACAGCCCACAGCCTACAGCCCTACTGACCTATAGCCTTACTGCCTACAGCCCTACTGCCCTACTGCCTGCGGCCCTGCTTCCTACAGCCCTACTGCCTGCAGCCCTGCTTCCTACAGCCCTACAGCCCTACTGCCTACAGCCCTACAGCCCTACTGCCCTACTGCCTACAGCCCTACTGCCCTACTGTCTACAGCCCTACAGCCCACAGCCCTATGACCTATAGCCTTACTGTCTACAGCCCTACAGCCCACAGCCCTATGACCTATAGCCTTACTGCCTACAGCCCTACAGCCCTACATCTCTACTGCCCTACTGCCTACAGCTCTACTGCCCTACTGCCTTACTGCATATAGCCCTGCTGCCTAGAGCCCTACTGCCCTACTCTCTACAGCCCTTCTGCCTAGAGCCCTTATAACCTACTGCCTACAGCCCTACTGCCCTACTACCTACAGCCCTACTGCCTTACTGCATACAGCCCTACTGCCTACAGCCCTACTGCCTACAGCCTACTGCATACTGCCCTACTGCCTTACTGTCTACAGCCCTACAGCCCACAGCCTACAGCCCTACTGACCTATAGCCTTACTGCCTACAGCCCTACTGCCCTACAGCCCTACTGCCCTACAGCCCTACAGCCCTACTGCCTACTGCCTACAGCCCTACAGCCCTACATCCCTACTGCCCTACTGCCTACAGCCCTACTGCCCTACTGCCTTACTGCATATAGCCCTGCTGTCTAGAGCCCTACTGCCCTACTCCCTACAGCCCTACTGCCTAGAGCCCTACTTCCCTACTGCCCTACTACCTACAGCCCTACTGCCCTACTTTCTACAGCCCTACTGCCCTACTGCATACAGCCCTACTGCCTACAGCCCTATTGGCCTACTGCCTTACAGCCTAAAGCCCTACTGCCCTACTGCCTACAGCACTACTGCCCTACTGCCTACAGCCCTACTGCCCTACTTTCTACAGCCCAACAGCCTACAGCCCTACTGCCTTACTGCCTACAGCCCTACTGCCTTACTGCCTACAGCCCTACTGCCTACAGCTCTACTGCCTACAGCCCTACTGCCCTACTGCCTACAGCCCTACTGCCCAACTGCCTACTGCCCTACTGCCTACAGCCTACTGCCCGCAGCCCTGCTTCCTACAGCCCTACTGCCTGCAGCCCTGCTTCCTACATCCCTACTGCCCTACTGCCTACAGCCCTACAGCCCTACAGCCCTACTGCCCTACAGCCCTACTGCCCTACTTTCTACAGCCTACTGCCTACTGCCCTACTGCCTACTGCCCTACTGTCTACAGCCCTACAGCCCACAGCCCTACTGACCTATAGCCTTACTGCCTACAGCCCTACTGCCCTACAGCCCTACAACCCTACTGCCTACTGCCTACAGCCCTACTGCCCTACTGCCTACAGCCTACTGCCTACTGCCCTACTGTCTACAGCCCTACAGCCCACAGCCCTACTGACCTATAGCCTTACTTTCTACTGCCTTACTGCCCTACAGCCCTACTGCCCTACAGCCCTACAGCCCTACTGCCTACTGCCTACAGCCCTACATCCCTACTGCCCTACTGCCTTACTGCATATAGCCCTGCTGCCTAGAGCCCTACTGCCCTACTCTCTACAGCCCTACTGCCTAGAGCCCTACTGCCCTACTGCCTACAGCCCTACTGCCCTACTACCTACAGCCCTACTGTCCTACTTTCTACAGCCCTACTGCATATAGCCCTACTGCCTACAGCCCTATTGGCCTACTGCCTTACAGCCTACAGCCCTACTGCCCTACTTCCTACAGCCCTACTGCCTACAGCACTACTGCCCTACTGCCTACAGCCCAACTGCCCTACTTTCTACAGCCCTACTGCCCTACTGCCTTACTGCCTACAGCCCTACAGCCCTACTGCCTACAGCCCTGCTGCTCTACAGCCCTACTGCCTACAGCCCTACTGCCTGCAGCTCTGCTTCCTACATCCCTACTGCCCCAGTGCCTACTGCCTACAGCCCTACAGCCCTACTGGCCCTACAGCCTACTGCCCTACTGCCTACTGCCCTACTGTCTACAGCCCTACAGCCCTACTGACCTACAGCCTACTGCCCTACTGCCTACTGCCCTACTGTCTACAGCCCTACAGCCCTACTGCCTACAGCCCTGCTGCTCTACAGCCCTACTGCCTACAGCCCTACTGCCTGCAGCTCTGCTTCCTACATCCCTACTGCCCCAGTGCCTACTGCCTACAGCCCTACAGCCCTACTGGCCCTACAGCCTACTGCCCTACTGCCTACTGCCCTACTGTCTACAGCCCTACAGCCCTACAGCCCTACAGCCCTACTGACCTATAGCCTTACTGCCTACAGCCCTGCTTCCTACAGCCCTACAGCCCTACTGCCTACAGCTCTACTGCCTACAGCCCTACTGCCCTACTGCCCTACTGCCTACAGCCCTACTGCCCAACTGCCTACTGCCCTACTGCCTACAGCCTACTGCCTGCAGCCCTGCTTCCTACAGCCCTACTGCCTGCAGCCCTGCTTCCTACATCCCTACTGCCCTACTGCCTACTGCCCTACTGCCTATTGCCCTACTGTCTACAGCCCTACAGCCCACAGCCTACAGCCCTACTGACCTATAGCCTTACTGCCTACAGCCCTACTGCCCTACAGCCCTACTGCCCTACAGCCCTACTGCCTACTGCCTACAGCCCTACAGCCCTACATCCCTACTGCCCTACTGCCTACAGCCCTACTGCCCTACTGCCTTACTGCATATAGCCCTGCTGCCTAGAGCCCTACTGCCCTACTCTCTACAGCCCTACTGCCTAGAGCCCTACTGCCCTACTGCCTACAGCCCTACTGCCCTACTACCTACAGCCCTACAGCCCTGCACTTCTCTGTTGATAGCTGTGTGCTACTGGCTTATGGGCTGGACCTCTCCTCTCCTCTCCTCTCCTCTACTCTCCTCTCCTCCCTTCCCTTCCCTCCCTTCCCTTCTCCTCTCCTGGGTGGAGGAAGTCTTGGTGTAAGAGGTTTCCCCTGGTTGCAGTCTGTCTGTTTCATACAAAGGCAGTGAAATATACATCCATCAGATATATTATTGAACGATAGGAGAGACAGAAAGAAAATGAGAGAGGGGGGAGAGGGAGAAGAGAAGAGGAGAGAGAGAGGGGGGAGACAGGGTGAAGAGAAGAGGAGAGAGAGGGGAGAGAGGGAGAAGAGGAGAGAGAGATGGGGGAGACAGGGTGAAGAGAAGAGGAGAGAGAGGGGAGAGAGGGAGAAGAGAAGAGGAGAGAGAGAGAGGGGGTAGAGAGAGAGGGGACAGAGAGGGAGAAGAGGAGCGAGAGAGAGAGAGAGAAGGGGTAGAGAGAGAGGGAGGGAGAGAGGGAGAAGAGAAGAGGAGAGAGAGAGGGGGGAGAGAGGGAGGGTGCCTACTGCCTACAGCCCTACAGCCCTACTGCCCTACAGCCCTACTGCCCTACAGCCTACTGCCCTACAGCCTACTGCCCTACTGCCCTACTGCCTACTGCCCTACTGCCTACAGCCTACTGCCTGCAGCCCTGCTTCCTACAGCCCTACTGCCTGCAGCCCTGCTTCCTACATCCCTACTGCCCTACTGCCTACAGCCCTACTGCCCTACTGCCTACAGCCCTACTGCCTACAGCCTACTGCCTACTGTCTACAGCCCTACAGCCCACAGCCTACAGCCCTACTGACTACAGCCCTAACGCCCATAGCCCTACTGCCTACTGCCTACAGCCCTACAGCCCTACAGCCCTACTTCCCTACTGCCTACAGCCCTACTGCCCTACTGCCTTACTGCATATAGCCCTGCTGCCTAGAGCCCTACTGCCCTACTCTCTACAGCCCTACTGCCTACAGCCCTACTGCCCTACTGCCTACAGCCCTACTGCCCTACTACCTACAGCCCTACTGCCCTACTTTCTACTGCCCTACTGCCTACAGCACTACTGCCCTACTGCCTACAGCCCTACTGCCCTACTTTCTACAGCCCTACTGCCTACAGCCCTACTGCCTTACTGCCTACAGCCCTACAGCCCTACTGCCTACAGCCCTACTGCCTACAGCCCTATTGCCCTACTGCCTTACTGCCTACAGCCCTACTGACCTACTGCGTACAGCCCTACTGCCCTACTGCGTACAGCCCTACTGCCCTACTTTCTACAGCCCTACTGCCCTACTGCCTACAGCACTACTGCCCTACTGTCTACAGCCCTACTTTCTACAGCCCTACTGCCTACAGCCCTACTGCCTTACTGCCTACAGCCCTACTGCCTACAGCCCTGCTTCCTACAGGCCTACTGCCTAAAGCTCTACTGCCTACGCCCTGCTGCTCTACAGCCCTACTGCCTACAGCCCTACTGCCTAAAGCCCTACTGCCCTACAGCCCTACTGCCCTACTGCCTACAGCCCTACTGCCCTACTGCCTACAGCCCTACTGCCTACAGCCCTACTGCCTTACTGCCTACAGCCCTACTGCCTACAGCCCTACTGCCTGCAGCCCTGCTTCTTACAGCCCTACTGCCCTACTGCCTACAGCCTACAGCCCTACTGCCTAGAGCCCTACTGCCCTACTGCCTACAGCCCTACTGCCCTACAGCCCTACAGCCCTACAGCCCTGCACTTCTCTGTTGATAGCTGTGTGCTACTGGCTTAGGGGCTGTACCTCCTCTCCTCTCCTCTCCTCTCTCCTCTCCTCTCCTCTCCTCTCCTCTCCTCTCCTCTCCTCTCCTCTCCTTCCCTTCCTTCCCTCCTTCCCTTCCCTTCCCTTCCCTTCCCTTCCCTTCCCTTCCCTTCCCTTCCCTTCCCTTCTCCTCTCCTGGGTGGAGGAAGTCTTGGTGTAAGAGGTTTCCCCTGGTTGCAGTCTGTCTGTCTCATACAAAGGCAGTGAAATATACATCCATCAGATATATTATTGAACGATAGGAGAGACAGAAAGAAAATGAGAGAGGGGGGAGACGGAGAAGAGAAGAGGAGAGAGAGAGGGGAGACAGGGTGAAGAGAAGAGGAGAGAGAGGGGAGAGAGGGAGAAGAGGAGAGAGAGATGGGGAGACAGGGTGAAGAGAAGAGGAGAGAGAGAGAGGGGTAGAGAGAGAGAGGGGACAGAGAGGGAGAAGAGGATCGAGAGAGAGAGAGAGAGAAGGGGTAGAGAGAGAGGGGGGAGAGAGGGAGAAGGGGTAGAGAGAGAGAGAGAGTGGGTGGGTGGAAGCCAGTTTCATCTCTCTGCACGCTCAAATAATAATATGAATGATGATATTTTAAGAAACATGAAGAGAAAATAAATGAGAGGAGGGTGATAGGGAAATGAAAGGAGAGGAGGGTGATGAGGAGAGGCGAGGAGAGGAGAGGGATACAGAGAGGAGAGGAGAGGAGAGGAGAGGAGAGAGAGGAGAGGAGAGGGATACAGAGAGGAGAGGAGAGGAGAGGAGAGGAGAGGAGAGGAGAGGAGTGGAGAGGAGAGGGATACAGAGAGGAGAGGAGAGGAGAGGAGAGTGATACAGAGAGGAGAGGAGAGGGATACAGAGAGGAGAGGAGAGGAGAGGAGAGGAGAGGAGAGAGGAGAGGAGAGGGAGATAGAGAGAGGAGAGGAGAGGAGAGGAGAGGAGAGGAGAGGAGAGGAGAGGAGAGGAGAGGAGAGGAGAGGAGTGGAGAGTGATACAGAGAGGAGAGGAGAGGGATACAGAGAGAGAGTGATACCCCCAAGACAGAACTATACAGGAAGTTATTCACAACCCCTGTTATACAGGACAGAGCTGTACAGGAAGTTATTCACAACCCCTGTTATACAGGACAGATATATACAGGAAGTTATTCACAACCCCTGTTATAGAGGACAGAGCTGTACAGGAAGTTCTTCACAACCCCTGTTATAGAGGACAGAGCTGTACAGGAAGTTATTCACAACCCCTGTTATAGAGGACAGAAATATACAGGAAGTTATTCACAACCCCTGTTATAGAGGACAGAGCTGTACAGGAAGTTCTTCACAACCCCTGTTATAGAGGACAGAGCTGTACAGGAAGTTATTCACAACCCCTGTTATAGAGGACAGAAATATACAGGAAGTTATTCACAACCCCTGTTATAGAGGACAGAGCTGTACAGGAAGTTATTCACAACCCCTGTTATAGAGGACAGAGCTGTACAGGAAGTTATTCACAACCCCCTGTTATACAGGACAGAGCTGTACAGGAAGTTATTCACAACCCCTGTTATAGAGGACAGAGCTGTACAGGAAGTTATTCACAATCCCCTGTTATACAGGACAGAGCTGTACAGGAAGTTATTCACAACCCCTGTTATAGAGGACAGAGCTGTACAGGAAGTTATTCACAACCCCTGTTATACAGGACAGAGCTGTACAGGAAGTTATTCACAACCCCTGTTATAGAGGACAGAGCTGTACAGGAAGTTATTCACAATCCCCTGTTATACAGGACAGAGCTGTACAGGAAGTTATTCACAACCCCTGTTATACAGGACAGATATATACAGGAAGTTATTCACAACCCCTGTTATAGAGGACAGAGCTGTACAGGAAGTTATTCACAATCCCCTGTTATAGAGGACAGAGATGTACAGGAAGTTATTCACAACCCCCTGTTATACATAGCTCATCTGTAAACAGCTCATCCAATCTACCCTCATCCAATCTACCCTCATCCAATCTACCCTCATCCCCATACTGTATTGATTTATTTATCTTGCCACCCCAGTATCTCTACTTGCCCATTCATCTTCTGTAACATTCTACCATTCCATTTGTTTTAACTGCTATATTGTAATTACTTTTGCCACCATGAGCCCTATTCATTGCCTTAACTCTCTTATCTCACCTCATTTGCACATTATATATATATCTATATATATATATTAATTTTTTGTACTATAGAGTAGAGGATTGATTGTATGTTTTGTTTATTCCATGTGAAACTCTCTCGTTGTTGTTTTGTGTCGCGCTGCTTTGCTTTAATCTTGGTCAGGGTCGCAGGTTGTAAAATGAGAACTTGTTCTCAACTGGCCGACCTGGTTAAATAAAGGTGAAATAAAAAATGTATAAATATATATGTAGATGGTGTCTGGGTGGTGATAGAGGTGTTGACTAGAGGGGGTCTGGGTGCTGAGGAGGTGTTGTGTAGAGGGGGTCTTGGTGTTGTCTAGAGGGGGTCTGGGTGTTGTGTAGAGGGGTATGGGTGCTGATAGAGGTGTTGACTAGAGGGGGTCTGGGTGCTGATAGAGGTGTTGACTAGAGGGGTCTGGGTGCTGATAGAGGTGTTGTGTAGAGGGGGTCTGGATGGTGATGGAGGTGTTGACTAGAGGGGGTCTGGGTGCTGATAGAGGTGTTGACTAGAGGGGGTCTGGGTGCTGATAGAGGTGTTGTGTAGAGGGGGTCTGGGTGCTGATAGAGGTGTTGACTAGAGGGGGTCTGGGTGTTGATGGAGGTGTTGACTAGAGGGGGTCTGGGTGCTGATGGAGGTGTTGTGTAGAGGGGTCTTGGTGTTGTCTAGAGGTCTGTTGTGTAGAGGGGGTCTGGGTGCTGATAGAGGTGTTGACTAGAGGGGGTCTGGGTGCTGATAGAGGTGTTGACTAGAGGGGGTCTGGGTGCTGATAGAGGTGTTGTGTAGAGGAGGTCTGGGTGGTGATGGAGGTGTTGTGTAGAGGGGGTCTGGGTGCTGATAGAGGTGTTGTGTAGAGGGGGTCTGGGTGCTGATAGAGGTGTTGACTAGAGGGGTCTGGGTGCTAGGTGTTGTGTAGAGGGGGTCTGGGTGCTGATGGAGGTGTTGTGTAGAGGGGGTCTTGGTGTTGATAGAGGTGTTGTGTAGAGGGGGTCTGGGTGGTAGAGGTGTTGTGTAGAGGGGGTCTGGGTGCTGATGGAGGTGTTGACTAGAGGGGGTCTGGGTGCTGATAGAGGTGTTGACTAGAGGGGTCTGGGTGCTGATAGAGGTGTTGTGTAGAGGGGGTCTGGGTGCTGATAGAGGTGTTGTAGAGGGGGTCTGGGTGTTGATGGAGGTGTTGACTAGAGGGGGTCTGGGTGCTGATGGAGGTGTTGTGTAGAGGGGTCTTGGTGTTGTCTAGAGGGGGTGTTGTGTAGAGGGGTCTGGGTGCTGATAGAGGTGTTGACTAGAGGGGTCTGGGTGCTGATAGAGGTGTTGTGTAGAGGGGTCTGGGTGGTGATGGAGGTGTTGACTGTAGAGGGGTCTGGGTGCTGATAGAGGTGTTGACTAGAGGGGGTCTGGGTGCTGATAGAGGTGTTGTGTAGAGGGGGTCTGGGTGCTGATAGAGGTGTTGACTAGAGGGGGTCTGGGTGTTGATGGAGGTGTTGACTAGAGGGGGTCTGGGTGCTGATGGAGGTGTTGTGTAGAGGGGGTCTTGGTGTTGATAGAGGTGTTGTGTAGAGGGGTCTGGGTGCTTATATAGGTGTTGTGTAGAGGGGGTCTGGGTGCTGATGGAGGTGTTGTGTAGAGGGGGTCTTGGTGTTGATAGAGGTGTTGTGTAGAGGGGGTCTGGGTGCTTATATAGGTGTTGTGTAGAGGGGGTCTGGGTGCTGATGGAGGTGTTGACTAGAGGGGGTCTGGGTGCTGATAGAGGTGTTGACTAGAGGGGGTCTTGGTGTTGATAGAGGTGTTGTGTAGAGGGGGTATGGGTGCTGATAGAGGTGTTGTGTAGAGGGGTCTGGGTGTTGAAAGAGGTGTTGACTAGAGGGGGTCTTGGTGTTGATAGAGGTGTTGTGTAGAGGGGGTCTGGGTGCTTATATAGGTGTTGTGTAGAGGGGGTCTGGGTGTTGATAGAGGTGTTGACTAGAGGGGTTCTTGGTGTTGATAGAGGTGTTGTGTAGAGGGGTCTGGGTGCTGATAGAGGTGTTGTGTAGAGGGGTCTGGGTGTTGATGGAGGTGTTGACTAGAGGGGGTCTGGGTGCTGATGGAGGTGTTGTGTAGAGGGGGTCTTGGTGTTGATAGAGGTGTTGTGTAGAGGGGGTCTGGGTGCTTATATAGGTGTTGTGTAGAGGGGGTCTGGGTGCTGATGGAGGTGTTGACTAGAGGGGTCTGGGTGTTGATGGAGGTGTTGACTAGAGGGGGTCTGGGTGCTGATGGAGGTGTTGTGTAGAGGGGGTCTTGGTGTTGATAGAGGTGTTGTGTAGAGGGGGTCTGGGTGCTTATATAGGTGTTGTGTAGAGGGGGTCTGGGTGCTGATGGAGGTGTTGTGTAGAGGGGGTCTTGGTGTTGATAGAGGTGTTGTGTAGAGGGGGTCTGGGTGCTTATATAGGTGTTGTGTAGAGGGGGTCTGGGTGCTGATGGAGGTGTTGACTAGAGGGGTCTGGGTGCTGATAGAGGTGTTGACTAGAGGGGCTCTTGGTGTTGATAGAGGTGTTGTGTAGAGGGGGTATGGGTGCTGATAGAGGTGTTGTGTAGAGGGGGTCTGGGTGTTGAAAGAGGTGTTGACTAGAGGGGGTCTTGGTGTTGATAGAGGTGTTGTGTAGAGGGGGTCTGGGTGCTTATATAGGTGTTGTGTAGAGGGGGTCTGGGTGTTGATAGAGGTGTTGACTAGAGGGGTTCTTGGTGTTGATAGAGGTGTTGTGTAGAGGGGGTCTGGGTGCTGATAGAGGTGTTGTGTAGAGGGGGTCTTGGTGGTGATGGAGGTGTTGACTAGAGGGGGTCTGGGTGCTGATAGAGGTGTTGACTAGAGGGGTCTGGGTGCTGATAGAGGTGTTGGCTAGAGGGGGTCTGGGTGCTGATATAGGTGTTGTGTAGACGGGGTCTTGGTGTTGTGTAGAGGTGTTGACTAGAGGGGGTCTGGGTGTTGTGTAGAGGTGTTGTGTAGATGGGGTCTGGGTGCTGATAGAGGTGTTGTGTAGAGGGGGTCTTGGTGCTAATATAGGTGTTGTGTAGAGGGGGTCTTGGTGTTGTGTAGAGGTGTTGACTAGAGGGGGTCTGGGTGTTGTGTAGAGGTGTTGACTAGAGGGGTCTGGGTGTTGTGTAGAGGTGTTGACTAGAGGGGTCTGGGTGCTGATAGAGGTGTTGACTAGAGGGGTCTTGGTGCTGATGGAGGTGTTGACTAGAGGGGTTCTTGGTGTTGATAGAGGTGTTGACTAGAGGGGGTCTTGGTGCTGATAGAGGTGTTGACTAGAGGGGGTCTTGGTACTGATGGAGGTGTTGACTAGAGGGGGTCTGGGTGCTGATATAGGTGTTGTATAGAGGGGGTCTGGGTGCTGATGGAGGTGTTGACTAGAGAGGGTCATGGTGCTGATAGAGGTGTTGTGTAGAGGGGTCTTGGTGCTGATAGAGGTGTTGTGTAGAGGGGGTCTGGGTGTTGATAGAGGTGTTGTGTAGAGGGGGTCTGGGTGCTGATGGAGGTGTTGACTAGAGGGGGTCTGGGTGCTGATAGAGGTGTTGTGTAGAGGGGTCTGGAGGCTGATATAGGTGTTGTGTAGTGGGGTCTTGGTGCTGATAGAGGTGTTGACTAGAGGGGGTCTGGGTGTTGATAGAGGTGTTGACTAGAGGGGGTCTTGGTGTTGATAGAGGTGTTGTGTAGAGGGGTATGGGTGCTGATAGAGGTGTTGTGTAGAGGGGGTCTTGGTGTTGATAGAGGTGTTGTTTAGAGGGGGTATGGGTGTTGATAGAGGTGTTGTGTAGAGGGGGTCTTGGTGTTGATAGAGGTGTTGTGTAGAGGGGGTCTAGGTGCTGATGGAGGTGTTGACTAGAGGGGGTCTGGGTGCTGATAGAGGTGTTGACTAGAGGGGTCTGGGTGCTGATAGAGGTGTTGTGTAGAGGGGTCTGGGTGCTGATGGAGGTGTTGTGTAGAGGGGGTCTGGGTGCTGATAGAGGTGTTGACTAGAGGGGGTCTGGGTGCTGATAGAGGTGTTGTGTAGAGGGGGTCTTGGTGCTAATATAGGTGTTGTGTAGAGGGGGTCTTGGTGTTATGTAGAGGTGTTGACTAGAGGGGGTCTGGGTGTTGTGTAGAGGTGTTGACTAGAGGGGGTCTGGGTGTTGTGTAGAGGTGTTGACTAGAGGGGGTCTTGGTGCTGATGGAGGTGTTGACTAGAGGGGGTCTTGGTGCTGATGGAGGTGTTGACTAGAGGGGTCTGGGTGCTGATAGAGGTGTTGTGCTAGAGGGGTCTTGGTGTTGATAGAGGTGTTGTGTAGAGGGGGTCTGGGTGCTGATAGAGGTGTTGACTAGAGGGGGTCTTGGTGTGACTAGAGGGGGTCTTGGTGCTGATGGAGGTGTTGACTAGAGGGGGTCTGGGTGCTGATAGAGGTGTTGTGTAGAGGGGTCTGGGTGTGATAGAGGTGTTGACTAGAGGGGGTCTTGGTGCTGATAGAGGTGTTGACTAGAGGGGTCTTGGTGCTGATAGAGGTGTTGACTAGAGGGGGTCTTGGTGCTGATAGAGGTGTTGTGTAGAGGGGGTCTTGGTGTTGATAGAGGTGTTGTGTAGAGGGGTCTTGGTGCTGATAGAGGTGTTGACTAGGGGGGTCTGGGTGCTGATAGAGGTGTTGACTGAGGGGGTCTGGGTGCTGATGGAGGTGTTGACTAGAGGGGGTCTGGTGCTGATAGAGGTGTTGTGTAGAGGGGGTCTTGGTGCTGATGGAGGTGTTGACTAGAGGGGGTCTGGGTGCTGATGGAGGTGTTGACTAGAGAGGTCTTGGTGCTGATAGAGGTGTTGTGTAGAGGGGGTCTTGGTGCTGATGGGTGTTGTGTAGGTCTGTTGATGGAGGTGTTGACTAGAGGGGGGTGCTGATAGAGGTGTTGTGTAGAGGGGGTCTGGGTGCTGATGGAGGTGTTGACTGAGAGGTGTTGTGTAGAGGGGTCTGGAGGCTGGTGCTGATAGAGGTGTTGACTAGAGGGGGTCTGGGTGCTGATAGAGGTGTTGACTAGAGGGGGTCTTGGTGCTGATGGAGAGGGGTATTGGTGTTGATAGAGGTGTTGTGTAGAGGGGGTCTAGAGGTGTTGTGTCATGGTGCTGATGGAGGTGTTGTGGGTGTTGTGTAGAGGGGTCTTGGTGCTGATGGAGGTGTTGACTGAGGGGTCTGGGTGCTGATAGAGGTGTTGGGAGGGGGTCTGGGTGCTGATGGAGGTGTTGACTAGAGGGGGGTCTGGTGCTGATAGAGGTGTTGACTAGAGGGGGTCTGGATAGAGTGCTGAGGGGGTGGAGAGTGATAGAGGTGTGACTAGAGGGGATGGAGGTGTTGACTAGAGGGGGTCTGGGTGCTGATAGAGGTGTTGTGTAGAGGGGTCTGGGTGCTGATAGAGGTGTTGATAGAGGTCTGTTGGAGGTGTAGAGGGGGTCTGGGTGCTGATAGAGGTGTTGACTAGAGGGGGTCTGGGTGTTGATAGAGGTGTTGACTAGAGGGGGTCTGGGTGGTGTTGATAGAGGTGTTGTGTAGAGGGGGTGGGTTGATAGAGGTGTTGTGTAGAGGGGGTCTGGGTGGAGGTGTGATAGAGGTGTTGTAGAGGTGTTGTGTAGAGGGGGTCTGGGTGTTGATGATAGGTGTTGTGTAGAGGGGGTCTGGTGCTGATGGAGGTGTTGACTCTGGGCTGATAGAGGTGTTGACTAGAGAGGGGTCTGGGTGCTGATGAGGTGTTGTGTGAGGGGGTCTTGGGGATAGAGAGGGGGTGTTGAGAGGGGGTCTATATAGGGGTCTGGGTGGGTGCTGATAGAGGTGTTGACTAGAGGGGGTCTGGGGCTGATGGGTGTTGATAGAGGTGCTGATGTGTGACTAGAGGGGGTCTGGGTGCTGATAGAGGTGTTGACTAGAGGGGGTCTTGGTGTTGATAGAGGTGTTGTGTAGAGGGGGTCTGATAGAGGTGTTGTGTAGAGGGGGTCTTGGTGCTGATAGAGGTGTTGACTAGAGGGGGTCTGGGTGCTGATATGGGGGTCTTGGTTGATGGGGGTGTTGACTAGAGGGGGTCTGGGTGCTGATAGAGGTGTTGTGTAGAGGGGTCTTGTTGATGGGGGTGTTGACTAGAGGGGGTCTGGGTGCTGAGAGGGGGTCTGGGTGCTGATAGAGGTGTTGACTAGAGGGGGTCTGGGTGCTGATAGGTGTTGAGTAGAGGGGTCTGGGTGCTGATATAGGTGTTCAGTAGATGGGGTCTGGGTGCTGATAGAGGTGTTGACTAGAGGGGGTCTGGGTGATTATATAGGTGTTGTGCAGAGGGGGTCTGGGTGCTGATAGAGGTGTTGTGTAGAGGGGGTCTGGGTGCTGATGGAGGTGTTGACTAGAGGGGTTCTGGGTGCTGATGGAGGTGTTGTGTAGAGGGGTCTGGGTGCTGATAGAGGTGTTGACTAGAGGGGGTCTGGGTGCTGATGGAGGTGTTGACTATAGGGGGTATGGGTGCTGATAGAGGTGTTGTGTAGAGGGGGTCTGGGTGTTGAAAGAGGTGTTGACTAGAGGGGGTCTTGGTGTTGATAGAGGTGTTGTGTAGAGGGGGTCTGGGTGCTTATATAGGTGTTGTGTAGAGGGGGTCTGGGTGTTGATAGAGGTGTTGACTAGAGGGGTTCTTGGTGTTGATAGAGGTGTTGTGTAGAGGGGGTCTGGGTGCTGATAGAGGTGTTGTGTAGAGGGGGTCTTGGTGGTGATGGAGGTGTTGACTAGAGGGGGTCTGGGTGCTGATAGAGGTGTTGACTAGAGGGGGTCTGGGTGCTGATAGAGGTGTTGACTAGAGGGGGTCTTGGTGCTGATATAGGTGTTGTGTAGAGGGGGTCTTGGTGTTGTGTAGAGGTGTTGACTAGAGGGGGTCTGGGTGTTGTGTAGAGGTGTTGTGTAGATGGGGTCTGGGTGCTGATAGAGGTGTTGTGTAGAGTGGGTCTTGGTGCTAATATAGGTGTTGTGTAGAGGGGGTCTTGGTGTTGTGTAGAGGTGTTGACTAGTGGGGGTCTGGGTGTTGTGTAGAGGTGTTGACTAGAGGGGGTCTGGGTGCTGATAGAGGTGTTGACTAGAGGGGGTCTTGGTGCTGATGGAGGTGTTGACTAGAGGGGTTCTTGGTGTTGATAGAGGTGTTGACTAGAGGGGGTCTTGGTGCTGATAGAGGTGTTGACTAGAGGGGGTCTTGGTACTGATGGAGGTGTTGACTAGAGGGGGTCTGGGTGCTGATATAGGTGTTGTATAGAGGGGGTCTGGGTGCTGATGGAGGTGTTGACTAGAGAGGGTCATGGTGCTGATAGAGGTGTTGTGTAGAGGGGGTCTTGGTGCTGATAGAGGTGTTGTGTAGAGGGGGTCTGGGTGTTGATAGAGGTGTTGTGTAGAGGGGGTCTGGGTGCTGATGGAGGTGTTGACTAGAGGGGGTCTGGGTGCTGATAGAGGTGTTGTGTAGAGGGGGTCTGGAGGCTGATATAGGTGTTGTGTAGTGGGGGTCTTGGTGCTGATAGAGGTGTTGACTAGAGGGGGTCTGGGTGTTGATAGAGGTGTTGACTAGAGGGGGTCTTGGTGTTGATAGAGGTGTTGTGTAGAGGGGGTATGGGTGCTGATAGAGGTGTTGTGTAGAGGGGGTCTTGGTGTTGATAGAGGTGTTGTTTAGAGGGGGTATGGGTGTTGATAGAGGTGTTGTGTAGAGGGGGTCTTGGTGTTGATAGAGGTGTTGTGTAGAGGGGGTCTAGGTGCTGATGGAGGTGTTGACTAGAGGGGGTCTGGGTGCTGATAGAGGTGTTGACTAGAGGGGGTCTGGGTGCTGATAGAGGTGTTGTATAGAGGGGGTCTGGGTGCTGATAGAGGTGTTGACTAGAGGGGTCTTGGTGCTGATATAGGTGTTGTGTAGAGGGGGTCTTGGTGTTGTGTAGAGGTGTTGACTAGAGGGGGTCTGGGTGCTGATGGAGGTGTTGTGTAGAGGGGTCTGGGTGCTGATAGAGGTGTTGACTAGAGGGGTCTGGGTGCTGATAGAGGTGTTGTGTAGAGGGGGTCTTGGTGCTAATATAGGTGTTGTGTAGAGGGGGTCTTGGTGTTATGTAGAGGTGTTGACTAGAGGGGGTCTGGGTGCTAATATAGGTGTTGTGTAGAGGGGTCTTGGTGTTATGTAGAGGTGTTGTTTAGAGGGGGTATGGGTGTTGATAGAGGTGTTGTGTAGAGGGGTCTTGGTGTTGATAGAGGTGTTGTGTAGAGGGGGTCTAGGTGCTGATGGAGGTGTTGACTAGAGGGGGTCTGGGTGCTGATAGAGGTGTTGACTAGAGGGGTCTGGGTGCTGATAGAGGTGTTGTATAGAGGGGGTCTGGGTGCTGATAGAGGTGTTGACTAGAGGGGGTCTTGGTGCTGATATAGGTGTTGTGTAGATTGGGTCTTGGTGTTGTGTAGAGGTGTTGACTAGAGGGGGTCTGGGTGCTGATGGAGGTGTTGTGTAGAGGGGGTCTGGGTGCTGATAGAGGTGTTGACTAGAGGGGGTCTGGGTGCTGATAGAGGTGTTGTGTAGAGGGGGTCTTGGTGCTAATATAGGTGTTGTGTAGAGGGGGTCTTGGTGTTATGTAGAGGTGTTGACTAGAGGGGGTCTGGGTGTTGTGTAGAGGTGTTGACTAGAGGGGTCTGGGTGTTGTGTAGAGGTGTTGACTAGAGGGGTCTGGGTGCTGATAGAGGTGTTGACTAGAGGGGGTCTTGGTGCTGATGGAGGTGTTGACTAGAGGGGGTCTTGGTGCTGATGGAGGTGTTGACTAGAGGGGTCTGGGTGCTGATAGAGGTGTTGTGTAGAGGGGGTCTGGGTGTTGATAGAGGTGTTGACTAGAGGGGGTCTTGGTGCTGATAGAGGTGTTGACTAGAGGGAGTCTTGGTGCTGATAGAGGTGTTGACTAGAGGGGGTCTTGGTGTTGATAGAGGTGTTGTGTAGAGGGGGTCTTGGTGTTGATAGAGGTGTTGTGTAGAGGGGGTCTTGGTGCTGATAGAGGTGTTGACTAGAGGGGGTCTGGGTGCTGATGGAGGTGTTGACTAGAGGGGGTCTGGGTGCTGATATAGGTGTTGTATAGAGGGGGTCTGGGTGCTGATGGAGGTGTTGACTAGAGAGGGTCATGGTGCTGATAGAGGTGTTGTGTAGAGGGGTCTTGGTGCTGATGGAGGTGTTGACTAGAGGGGGTCTGGGTGCTGATGGAGGTGTTGACTAGAGAGGGTCATGGTGCTGATAGAGGTGTTGTGTAGAGGGGGTCTTGGTGCTGATGGAGGTGTTGACTAGAGGGGGTCTGGGTGCTGATGGAGGTGTTGACTAGAGGGGTCTTGGTGCTGATAGAGGTGTTGTGTAGAGGGGTCTGGGTGTTGATAGAGGTGTTGTGTAGAGGGGGTCTGGGTGCTGATGGAGGTGTTGACTAGAGGGGGTCTGGGTGCTGATATAGGTGTTGTGTAGAGGGGGTCTGGAGGCTGATATAGGTGTTGTGTAGTGGGGTCTTGGTGCTGATAGAGGTGTTGACTAGAGGGGGTCTGGGTGTTGATAGAGGTGTTGACTAGAGGGGGTCTTGGTGTTGATAGAGGTGTTGTGTAGAGGGGGTCTGGGTGCTGATAGAGGTGTTGTGTAGAGGGGGTCTTGGTGTTGATAGAGGTGTTGTGTAGAGGGGGTATGGGTGTTGATAGAGGTGTTGTGTAGAGGGGGTCTTGGTGTTGATAGAGGTGTTGTGTAGAGGGGGTCTAGGTGCTGATGGAGGTGTTGACTAGAGGGGTCTGGGTGTTGTGTAGAGGGGGTCTTGGCGCTGATGGGGGTGTTGACTAGAGGGGGTCTGGGTGCTGATGGAGGTGTTGACTAGAGGGGTCTGGGTGCTGATGTAGGTGTTGTGTAGAGGGGGTCTGGGTGCTGATAGAGGTGTTGACTAGAGGGGTCTGGGTGCTGATATAGGTGTTGAGTAGAGGGGGTCTGGGTGCTGATATAGGTGTTGAGTAGAGGGGTCTGGGTGCTGATAGAGGTGTTGACTAGAGGGGGTCTGGGTGATTATATAGGTGTTGTGCAGAGGGGGTCTGGGTGCTGATAGAGGTGTTGTGTAGAGGGGGTCTGGGTGCTGATGGAGGTGTTGACTAGAGGGGTTCTGGGTGCTGATGGAGGTGTTGTGTAGAGGGGGTCTGGGTGCTGATAGAGGTGTTGACTAGAGGGGGTCTGGGTGCTGATGGAGGTGTTGACTATAGGGGTATGGGTGCTGATAGAGGTGTTGTGTAGAGGGGGTCTGGGTGTTGACTAGAGGGGGTCTGGGTGCTGATAGAGGTGTTGTGTAGAGGGGGTCTGGGTGCTGATGGAGGTGTTGACTATAGGGGTCTGGGTGCTGATAGAGGTGTTGTGTAGAGGGGGTCTGGGTGCTGATGGAGGTGTTGTGTAGAGGGGGTCTTGGTGTTGTTTATAGAGGGGTCTGGGTGTTGTGTAGAGGGGTCTGGGTGCTGATAGAGGTGTTGTGTAGAGGGGGTCTGGGTGCTGATGGAGGTGTTGTGTAGAAGGGGTCTTGGTGTTGTGTAGAGGGGGTCTGGGTGTTGTGTAGGGGGTCTGGGTGCTGATGGAGGTGTTGTGTAGAGGGGTCTTGGTGCTGATGGAGGTGTTGTGTAGAAGGGGTCTTGGTGTTGAGTCTAGAGGGGGTCTGGGTGTTGAGTAGAGGGGGTCTGGGTGCTGATAGAGGTGTTGTGTAGAGGGGTCTGGGTGCTGATGGAGGTGTTGTGTAGAGGGGGTCTTGGGTGCTGATGGAGGTGTTGAGTAGAGGGGGTCTTGGTGCTGATAGGGTTTGTGCTGGGTGCTGATGGAGGTGTTGACTAGAGGGGGTCTGGGTGCTGATAGAGGTGTTGAGTAGAGGGTGGTCAGTCAGCTGTGTTTGTGATAGAGGGGTCTGTGCTGAGGTGTTGACTGTGAGGGGGTATGGGTGTTCTGGGTGTTGATAGAGTGCTTGTAGAGTCAGAGGGGGTCTTGGTCAGTCAGCTGTGTAGAGGTGTTGTCAGTAGAGGGGGTCTTGGTGTTGATAGAGGTGTTGTGTAGAGGGGGTCTTGGTGTTGATAGAGGTGTTGTGTAGAGGGGGTATGGGTGTGATAGAGGTGTTGTGTAGAGGGGGTCTTGGTGTGATAGAGGTGTTGTGTAGAGGTGGGTTTGGTAGAGGGGGGTCTGTGTTGATAGAGGTGTTGTGTTTCCAGAGGGGGTCTGGGTGTTGATAGAGGTGTTGTGTAGAGGGGTCTTGGTGTTGATAGAGGTGTTGTGTAGAGCTGGTGTCAGTCAGCTGTGTGTGTCAGTAGTCAGCTGTGTTTCAGTCAGCTGTGTGTCAGTCAGCTGTGTCAGTCAGCTGTGTTTCAGTCAGCTGTGTGTCAGTCAGTCAGTCAGTGTGTCAGTCAGCTGTGTGTCAGTCAGCTGTGAGTCAGTCAGCTGTGTGACAGTCAGTGTGTGTCAGTCAGCTGTGTGTCAGTCAGTCAGTCAGCTGTGTGACAGTCAGTCAGTCAGCTGTGTGACAGTCAGTCAGTCAGCTGTGTGTCAGTCAGTCAGTCAGCTGTGTGTCAGTCAGCTGTGTTTCAGTCAGCTGTGTGTCAGTCAGTGTGTGTCAGTCAGCTGTGTGTCAGTCAGCTGTGTGTCAGTCAGTCAGTCAGCTGTGTTTCAGTCAGCTGTGTCAGTCAGCTGTGTGTCAGTCAGCTGTGTTTCAGTCAGTCAGCTGTGTGTCAGTCAGCTGTGTTTCAGTCAGTCAGTCAGCTGTGTTTCAGTCAGCTGTGTGTCAGTCAGCTGTGTTTCAGTCAGCTGTGTTCAGTCAGCTGTGTTTCAGTCAGCTGTGTTTCAGTCAGCTGTGTTTCAGTCAGCTGTGTTTCAGTCAGCTGTGTGTCAGTCAGCTGTGTGTCAGTCAGCTGTGTATCAGTCAGTCAGTCAGTCAGTCAGCTGTGTTTCAGTCAGCTGTGTGTCAGTCAGCTGTGTGTCAGTCAGCTGTGTTTCAGTCAGCTGTGTTTCAGTTAGTCAGTCAGCTGTGTTTCAGTCAGCTGTGTGTCAGTCAGTCAGCTGTGTCAGTCAGTCTGTGTTTCAGTCAGCTGTGTGTCAGTCAGCTGTGTTTCAGTCAGTCAGTCAGCTGTGTTTCAGTCAGCTGTGTTTCAGTCAGTCAGTCAGCTGTGTTTCAGTCAGCTGTCTTTCAGTCAGCTGTGTTTCAGTCAGCTCAGTCAGCTGTGTGTTCAGTCAGCTGTGTGTCAGTCAGTCAGCTGTGTTTCAGTCAGCTGTGTGTCAGTCAGCTGTGTGTCAGTCAGTCAGTCAGCTGTGTTTCAGTCAGCTGTGTGTCAGTCAGCTGTGTTTCAGTCAGCTGTGTTTCAGTCAGCTGTGTGTCAGTCAGCTGTGTTTCAGTCAGCTGTGTGTCAGTCAGCTGTGTGTCAGTCAGCTGTGTGTCAGTCAGTCAGCTGTGTTTCAGTCAAGTCAGTCAGCTGTGTTTCAGTCAGCTGTGTTTCAGTCAGCTGTGTTTCAGTCAGCTGTGTTTCAGTCAGCTGTCTTTCAGTCAGCTGTGTTTCAGTCAGTCAGTCAGCTGTGTGTCAGTCAGCTGTGTTTCAGTCAGCTGTGTGTCAGTCAGCTGTGTGTCAGTCAGCTGTGTTTGTGTTTCAGTCAGCTGTGTGTCAGTCAGCTGTGTTTCAGTCAGCTGTGTTTCAGTCAGTCAGCTGTGTTTCAGTCAGCTGTGACAGTCAGCTGTGTTTCAGTCAGCTGTGTGTCAGTCAGCTGTGTGTCAGTCAGTCAGTCTGTGTGTCAGTCAGCTGTGTTTAGTCAGCTGTGTGTCAGTCAGCTGTGTTTCAGTCAGCTGTGTTTCAGTCAGCTGTGTTTCAGTCAGTCAGTCAGCTGTGTGTCAGTCAGCTGTGTGTCAGTCAGCTGTGTGTCAGTCAGTCAGTGTGTTTCAGTCAGTCAGCTGTGTGACAGTCAGCTGTGTTTCAGTCAGCTGTGTGTCAGTCAGCTGTGTGTCAGTCAGCTGTGTGTCAGTCAGCTGTGTGTCAGTCAGTCAGTCAGCTGTGTTTCAGTCAGCTGTGTTTCAGTCAGCTGTGTGTCAGTCAGCTGTGTGACAGTCAGCTGTGTTTCAGTCAGCTGTGTTTCAGTCAGCTGTGTTTCAGTCAGCTGTGTGTCAGTCAGCTGTGTGTCAGTCAGTCAGCTGTGTGTCAGTCAGTCAGCTGTGTTTCAGTCAGCTGTGTGTCAGTCAGCTGTGTTTCAGTCAGTCAGTCAGCTGTGTTTCAGTCAGCTGTCTTTCAGTCAGCTGTGTTTCAGTCAGTCAGTCAGCTGTGTTTCAGTCAGCTGTGTTTCAGTCAGCTGTGTGTCAGTCAGCTGTGTGTCAGTCAGTCAGCTGTGTGTCAGCTCAGTCAGCTGTGTGACAGTCAGCTGTGTGACAGTCAGTCAGTCAGCTGTGTTTCAGTCAGCTGTGTGACAGTCAGCTGTGTGTCAGTCAGCTGTGTGTCAGTCAGCTGTGTTTCAGTCAGCTGTGTTTCAGTCAGCTGTGTGACAGTCAGCTGTATGTAGTCAGCTGTGTTTCAGTCAGCTGTGTGTCAGTCAGCTGTGTTTCAGTTCAGTCAGCTGTGTGTCAGTCAGCTGTGTGTCAGTCAGCTGTGTGACAGTCAGTCAGTCAGCTGTGTTTCAGTCAGCTGTGTTTCAGTCAGCTGTGTTTCAGTCAGCTGTGTGTGTGTCAGTCAGCTGTGTTTCAGTCAGCTGTGTTTCAGTCAGCTGTGTTTCAGTCAGTCAGTCAGCTGTGTGTAAGTCAGTGTGTCAGTCAGCTGTGTTTCAGTCAGCTGTGTGTCAGTCAGCTGTGTGTCAGTCAGCTGTGTGAGTCAGCTGTGTTTCAGTCAGCTGTGTGTGACAGTCAGCTGTGTTTCAGTCAGCTGTGTGACAGTCAGCTGTGTGAGTCAGTGTGTTTCAGTCAGCTGTGTTGTGTGTCAGTCAGCTGTGTTTCAGTCAGCTGTGTGTCAGTCAGCTGTGTGTCAGTCAGCTGTGTTTCAGTCAGTCAGTCAGCTGTGTGTCAGTCAGCTGTGTGACAGTCAGCTGTATGTAAGTCAGCTGTGTGACAGTCAGCTGTGTGTCAGTCAGCTGTGTTTCAGTCAGTCAGTCAGCTGTGTGTCAGTCAGCTGTGTGTCAGTCAGCTGTGTGACAGTCAGTCAGTCAGCTGTGTTTCAGTCAGCTGTGTGACAGTCAGCTGTGTGACAGTCAGCTGTGTGTGAGTCAGCTGTGTGTCAGTCAGCTGTGTGTGAGTCAGCTGTGTGTCAGTCAGCTGTGTTTCAGTCAGTCAGTCAGCTGTGTGTAAGTCAGCTGTGTATCAGTCAGCTGTGTGTCAGTCAGCTGTGTGTCAGTCAGCTGTGTTTCAGTCAGCGGTGTTTCAGTCAGCTGTGTTTCAGTCAGCTGTGTGTCAGTCAGTCAGTCAGCTGTGTTTCAGTCAGCTGTGTTTCAGTCAGCTGTGTTTCAGTCAGCTGTGTGTCAGTCAGCTGTGTGTCAGTCAGTCAGTCAGCTGTGTGTCAGTCAGCTGTGTTTCAGTCAGCTGTGTGTCAGTCAGCTGTGTGTCAGTCAGCTGTGTTTCAGTCAGTCAGTCAGCTGTGTGTCAGTAAGCTGTGTGTCAGTCAGCTGTGTGACAGTCAGTCAGTCAGCTGTGTGTCAGTCAGCGTGGTGTTTTAACCCTCTCACCCCTATGGCCTCTTCCTCCTCCTCCTCTTACTCCTTCTCCCCCTCCTCTTCCTCCTCTTCCTCCTCCCTCCTCCTCCTCTTCCTCCTCCTCCTCCTCCTCCTCCTCTTCCTCCTCCCTCCTCCTCCTCCCTCCTCCTCTTCCTCCTCCCCCTCTCCCTCCTCCTCCTCCTCCCCCTCTCCTCTTCCTCCACCCTCCTCCTCCTCGTTATTATCTAGTAATGCTCTGGGACCATCTGCTCTCTGCTCTCCCGTTACCTCTCCCCCCTCTGTGTGTGTGTGTGTGTGTGTGTGTGTGTGTGTGTGTGTGTGTGTGTGTGTGTGTGTGTGTGTGTGTGTGTGTGTGTGACCACTCCAAGTGCAGAGAGAGACTCATACCGTATGGCTGACTGTCAGAAGGCATATTGTCACCTCTGTGTAGGCCTGAATGATTGTAGGTCTTAATCTGAATGCTTTTCTGATGGAGTCAATGCTTTTCTGATGGAGTCAATTCTTTTCTAATGGAGCCAATGCTTTTCTGATGGAGTCCATGGCTCCTCACCAGCAGGGGGCGTAATCACCAGGTAATATAGCCTACAGTAATGTCTCCTCACCAGCAGGGGGAGTAAATCACCAGGTAATATAGCCTACAGTAATGTCTCCTCACCAGCAGGGGGAGTAATCACCAGGTAATATAGCCTACAGTAATGTCTCCTCACCAGCAGGGGAGTAATCACCAGGTAATATAGCCTACAGTAATGTCTCCTCACCAGCAGGGGAGTAATCACCAGGTAATATAGCCTACAGTAATGTCTCCTCACCAGCAGGGGAGTAATCACCAGGTAATATAGCCTACAGTAATGTCTCCTCACCAGCAGGGGGAGTAATCACCAGGTAATATAGCCTACAGTAATGTCTCCTCACCAGCAGGGGGAGTAATCACCAGGTAATCACCTCCTCACCAGCAGGGGAGTAATCACCAGGTAATATAGCCTACAGTAATGTCTCCTCACCAGCAGGGGAGTAATCACCAGGTAATATAGCCTACAGTAATGTCTCCTCACCAGCAGGGGAGTAATCACCAGGTAATATAGCCTACAGTAATGTCTCCTCACCAGCAGGGGGAGTAATCACCAGGTAATATAGCCTACAGTAATGTCTCCTCACCAGCAGGGGAGTAATCACCAGGTAATATAGCCTACAGTAATGTCTCCTCACCAGCAGGGGGAGTAATCACCAGGTAATATAGCCTACAGTAATGTCTCCTCACCAGCAGGGGCGTGATCACCAGGTAATATAGCCTACAGTAATGTCTCCTCACCAGCAGGGGCGTATCACCAGGTAATCAGCCAGGTCTCCTCAAGCAGGGGGCGTAGCCTACAGTAATGTCTCCTCACCAGCAGGGGGCGTGATCACCAGGTAATATAGCCTACAGTAATGTCTCCTCACCAGCAGGGGGCGTGATCACCAGGTAATATAGCCTACAGTAATGTCTCCTCACCAGCAGGGGGCGTGATCACCAGGTAATATAGCCTACAGTAATGTCTCCTCACCAGCAGGGGCGTGATCACCAGGTAATATAGCCTACAGTAATGTCTCCTCACCAGCAGGGGAGTGATCACCAGGTAATATAGCCTACAGTAATGTCTCCTCACCAGCAGGGGAGTAATCACCAGGTAATATAGCCTACAGTAATGTCTCCTCATCACCAGGTAATATAGCCTACAGTAATGTCTCCTCACCAGCAGGGGAGTAATCACCAGGTAATATAGCCTACAGTAATCACCAGGGGGTAATACCAGGTAATATAGCCTACAGTAATGTCTCCTCACCAGCAGGGGAGTAATCACCAGGTAATATAGCCTACAGTAATGTCTCCTCACCAGCAGGGGGAGTAATCACCAGGTAATATAGCCTACAGGTAATATAGCCTACAGTAATGTCTCCTCACCAGCAGGGGAGGGGCCTAGTAAATCACCAGGTAATATAGCCTACAGTAATGTCTCCTCACCAGCAGGGGCTGTAATCACCAGGTAATATAGCCTACAGTAATGTCTCCTCACCAGCAGGGGGAATCACCAGTAATCACCAGGTAATATAGCCTACAGTAATGTCTCCTCACCAGCAGGGGCTGTAATCACCAGGTAATATAGCCTACAGTAATGTCTCCTCACCAGCAGGGGAGTAATCACCAGGTAATATAGCCTCACAGTAATGTCTCCTCACCAGCAGGGGGGAGTAATCACCAGGTAATATAGCCTAAGTAATGTCTCCTCACCAGCAGGGGAGTAATCACCAGGTAATATAGCCTACAGTAATGTCTCCTCACCAGCAGGGGAGTAATCACCAGGTAATATAGCCTACAGTAATGTCTCCTCACCAGCAGGGGGAGTAATCACCAGGTAATATAGCCTACAGTAATGTCTCCTCACCAGCAGGGGGAGTAATCACCAGGCCTAAGTAATGTCTCCTCACCAGCAGGGAGTAATCACCAGGTAATATAGCCTGCAGTAATGTCTCCTCACCAGCAGGGGAGTAATCACCAGGTAATATAGCCTACAGTAATGTCTCCTCACCAGCAGGGGAGTAATCACCAGGTAATATAGCCTACAGTAATGTCTCCTCACCAGCAGGGGGAGTAATCACCAGGTAATATAGCCTGCAGTAATGTCTCACCAGCTCACCTGCAGTAGCAGCAGGGGAGTAATCACCAGGTAATATAGCCTGCAGTAATGTCTCCTCACAGGTTTATTCATTCCTAAATTCATTGTTAATCTTAATTTTCAAGCTGTTGGCTGCATACCTTTTTCAACACACTACAATACATGTCAATCTACATTTCATAAGGAGGGGGAGGTGGGGGGGAACTCATGTGAGATTCGAAACCTTTGCCACAATCTGTGACAATTACCTATATGGACCTAGGCGTTTTACACATGACAGTTATTTTGACAAGTTGATGAAATACACGATAGTGTATTTAGAATCCTATAGAATCCTATTTAGAATCCTATAGAATCCTATTTAGAATCCTATAGAATCCTATTTAGAATCCTATAGAATCCTATTTAGAATCCTATAGAATCCTATTTAGAATCCTATAGAATCCTATTTAGAATCCTATAGAATCCTATTTAGAATCCTATAGAATCCTATTTAGAATCCTGACTAGAACCAAAAATTTGATCATATTACTCCAGTGCTAGCCTCTCTACACTGGCTTCCTTTCAAAGCAAGGGCTGATTTCAAGGTTTTACTGCTAACCTACAAAGCATTACATGGGCTTGCTCCTACCTATCTCTCTGATTTGGTCCTGCCGTACATACCTACACGTACGCTACGGTCACAAGACGCAGGCCTCCTAATTGTCCCTAGAATTTCTAAGCAAACAGCTGGAGGCAGGGCTTTCTCCTATAGAGCTCCATTTTTATGGAACGGTCTTGCCTACCCATGTCAGAGACGCAAACTCGGTCTCAACCTTTAAGTCTTTACTGAAGACTCATCTCTTCAGTGGGTCATATGATTGAGTGTAGTCTGGCCCAGGAGTGGGAAGGTGAACGGAAAGGCTCTGGAGCAACGAACCGCCCTTGCTGTCTCTGCCTGGCCGGTTCCCCTCTTTCCACTGGGATTCTCTGCCTCTAACCCTATTACAGGGGCTGAGTCACTGGCTTACTGGGGCTCTCTCATGCCGTCCCTGGAAGGGGTGCGTCACCTGAGTGGGTTGATTCACTGTTGTGGCCATCCTGTCTGGGTTGGCGCCCCCCCCCTTTGGGTTGTGCCGTGGCGGAGATCTTTGTGGGCTATACTCAGCCTTGTCTCAGGATGGTAAGTTGGTGGTTGAAGATATCCCTCTAGTGGTGTGGGGGCTGTGCTTTGGCAAAGTGGGTGGGGTTATATCCTTCCTGTTTGGCCCTGTCCGGGGGTGTCCTCGGATGGGGCCACAGTGTCTCCTGACCCCTCCTGTCTCAGCCTCCAGTATTTATGCTGCAGTAGTTTATGTGTCGGGGGGCTGGGGTCAGTTTGTTATATCTGGAGTACTTCTCCTGTCCTATTCGATGTCCTGTGTGAATCTAAGTGTGCGTTCTCTAATTCTCTCCTTCTCTCTTTCTTTCTCTCTCTCGGAGGACCTGAGCCCTAGGACCATGCCTCAGGACTACCTGACATGATGACTCCTTGCTGTCCCCAGTCCACCTGGCCATGCTGCTGTTCCAGTTTCAACTGACCTGAGCCCTAGGACCGTGCCCCAGGACTACCTGACATGATGACTCCTTGCTGTCCCCAGTCCACCTGACTGTGCTGCTGCTCCAGTTTCAACTGTTCTGCCTTATTATTATTCGACCATGCTGGTCATTTATGAACATTTGAACATCTTGGCCATGTTCTGTTATAATCTCCACCCGGCACAGCCAGAAGAGGACTGGCCACCCCACATAGCCTGGTTCCTCTCTAGGTTTCTTCCTAGGTTTTGGCCTTTCTAGGGAGTTTTTCCTAGCCACCGTGCTTCTACACCTGCATTGCTTGCTGTTTGGGGTTTTAGGCTGGGTTTCTGTACAGCACTTTGAGATATCAGCTGATGTACGAAGGGCTATATAAATACATTTGATTTGATTTGATTTAGTTGGACGCTTCCGTGAACAAGTCTACCTACGTCGGCCATCTTTGATTGGCTGATCCGGGAACTTGTGCCAGGATATATAAATCAGTGCCACCTGTCGAAGTTAGCATGGTGCTAACAGCAACATCTCACAGCAAGAACCTGTCGAAGTTAGCATGGTGCTAACAGCACCATCTCACAGCAAGAACCTGTCATCTCTAACAGCAACATCTCACAGCAAGAACCTGTCGCACCATCTCACAGTTAGCATGGTGCTAACAGCAACATCTCACAGCAAGAACCTGTCGAAGGCATGGTGCTAACAGCATCTCACAAGAACCTGGTGCTAACAGCAACATCTCACAGGAAGAACTAGTTGCATGGTGCTAACAGCAACATCTCACAGCAAGAACCTGTCGAAGTTAGCATGGTGCTAACAGCACCATCTCACAGCAAGAACCTGGTGCATGGTGCTAACAGCAACATCTCACAGGAAGAGCCTGTCGAAGTTAGCATGGTGCTAACAGCAACATCTCACAGCAAATCTGGTTCTCCCCAGACCTGACTGCCCTTAATCAACACAACTGCATTAGCATCGAACTCTTGCTGCTGGTGAGTTAGCATGGTGCTAACAGCAACATCTCACAGCAAGAACTGGCAAATCTGGTGCAGTCCATGAGGAGGAGATGCACTGCAGTATTTAATGCAGCTGGTGGCCACACACAGATACTGACTTTTACTTTTGATTTTGACGCCCCCCCTGTTTGTTCTGGGACACATTATTCCATTTCTGTTAGTCACATGTCTGTGGAACTTGTTCAGTTTATGTCTCAGTTGTTGAATCTTCTCGTGTTCATACAAATAGTTACACATGTTAAGATTTGCTGAAAATAAACGCAGTTGACAGTGAGAGGATGTTTCATTTGTATTTTTTTTGCTGAGTTTACGTACTTTTCATTCTTTCGTTATTATTGAATTGAACGTTACACAGGAATCTAATCAAAGAAACTTTGTTTAGAAGGTCTACGGGACATTAGTTCAGCCACACGTCTCATAGACACGTTGTTCAGAAGGTCTACGGGACATTAGTTCAGCCACACGTCTCATAGACACGTTGTTCAGAAGGTCTACGGGACATTAGTTCAGCCACACGTCTCATAGACACGTTGTTCAGAAGGTCTACGGGACATTAGTTCAGCCACACGTCTCATAGACACGTTGTTCAGAAGGTCTACGGGACATTAGTTCAGCCACACGTCTCATAGACATGTTGTTTAGGTCTACAGGACATTAGTTCAGCCACACGTCTCATAGACATGTTGTTTAGAAGGTCTACAGGACATTAGTTCAGCCACACGTCTCATAGACACATTGTTTAGAAGGTTTACGGGACATTAGTTCAGCCACACGTCTCATAGACACGTTGTTTAGAAGGTCTACAGGACATTAGTTCAGCCACATCTCATAGTTGTTCAGAAGGTCTACGGGACATTAGTTCAGCCACACGTCTCATAGACACGTTGTTTAGAAGGTCTACGGGACATTAGTTCAGCCACACGTCTCATAGACACGTTGTTTAGAAGGTCTACGGGACATTAGTTCAGCCACACGTCTCATAGACACGTTGTTCAGAAGGTCTACGGGACATTAGTTCAGCCACACGTCTCATAGACACGTTGTTTAGAAGGTCTACGGGACATTAGTTCAGCCACACGTCTCATAGACACGTTGTTCAGAAGGTCTACGGGACATTAGTTCAGCCACACGTCTCATAGACACGTTGTTCAGAAGGTCTACGGGACATTAGTTCAGCCACACGTCTCATAGACACGTTGTTCAGAAGGTCTACGTGACATTAGTTCAGCCACACGTCTCATAGACACGTTGTTTAGGTCTACAGGACATTAGTTCAGCCACAGGTCTCATAGTAGAAGGTCTACGGGACATTAGTTCAGCCACACGTCTCATAGACACGTTGTTCAGAAGGTCTACGGGACATTAGTTCAGCCACACGTCTCATAGACACGTTGTTCAGAAGGTCTACGGGACATTAGTTCAGCCACACGTCTCATAGACACGTTGTTCAGAAGGTCTACGGGACATTAGTTCAGCCACACGTCTCATAGACACGTTGTTCAGAAGGTCTACGGGACATTAGTTCAGCCACACGTCTCATAGACACGTTGTTCAGAAGGTCTACGGGACATTAGTTCAGCCACACGTTCATAGACACGTTGTTCAGAAGGTCTACGGGACATTAGTTCAGCCACACGTCTCATAGACACGTTGTTGACCAGAAAGAGTTCTACAGGACATTAGTTCAGCCACACGTCTCATAGTCACGTTGAAGGTCTACGGACATTAGTTCAGCCACACGTTTTTCTAGGTATATTACTGGTGATTACTCATAGACACGTTGTTCAGAAGACATTACTGGGACTTACCTTCAGCCACACTGGAGACTGGAAGACACGTTGTTCAGGATCTGTTACGGGACATTAGTGGTCAGCCATTACGTCTATATCCTTGAATAGACCGTGCTGGTGAGGACATTAGTAGCCATAGGTACTTAGTGGAACAGCTGCAACCATTGTTCAGCCACAACTGGTCAGGAGACATTTGTTCTAGGCTAGGATTACGGTGATTACTTCCCATTACCTGGTGCTGCTGGTGAGACACATTACTTCAGATATTACCTGGTGACATTAGTTCAGCCACCTACTGGTGAGGAGACATTGTTCAGAACGTTACTGGGATTACTTCAGCCACATTACCTGGTGATTACTCCCCCTGGGTGATATTACTGTTGGCTACTGACCAATGGGTGAGGAGACATTCCTCCTGTAGGCTATATTACCTGGTCAGTAACTCCACCCCTGGTCCTGTCAGGCTATACTACATGGTGTCCCCTGCTGGTAACACATGACATAGAGGCTATATTACCTGGTGATTCCTCCCTGCTGGAGACTGGAAGACAGAACTGTAGGCTATATTACCTGGTGATCACGCCCCCTGCTGGTGAGGAGACATTACTGTAGGCTATATTACCTGGTGATCACGACCCCTGCTGGTGAGGAGAATAGCATACTACTTGTAGGCTATATTACCATTGTGATCTGCACCAACTGGTGAGGAGACATTTTTGTAGGCTAGTGATTACTGGTGATTACTCCCCCTGCTGGTGAGGAGACATTACTGTAGGCTATATTACCTGGTGATTACGCCCCCTGCTGGTGAGGAGACATTACTGTAGGCTATATTACCTGGTGATTACTCCCCCTGCTGGTGAGGAGACATTACTGTAGGCTATATTACCTGGTGATTACTCCCCTGCTGGTGAGGAGACATTACTGTAGGCTATATTACCTGGTGATTACGCCCCCTGCTGGTGAGGAGACATTACTGTAGGCTATATTACCTGGTGATTACTCCCCCTGCTGGTGAGGAGACATTACTGTAGGCTATATTACCTGGTGATCACGCCCCTGCTGGTGAGGAGACATTACTGTAGGCTATATTACCTGGTGATCACGCCCCCTGCTGGTGAGGAGACATTACTGTAGGCTATATTACCTGGTGATTACTCCCCCTGCTGGTGAGGAGACATTACTGTAGGCTATATTACCTGGTGATCACGCCCCTGCTGGTGAGGAGACATTACTGTAGGCTATATTACCTGGTGATCACGCCCCTGCTGGTGAGGAGACATTACTGTAGGCTATATTACCTGGTGATCACGCCCCCTGCTGGTGAGGAGACATTACTGTAGGCTATATTACCTGGTGATCAGGCTATATTACCTGCCCCCTGCTGGTGAGGAGACATTACTGTAGGCTATATTACCTGGTGATCACGCCCCCTGCTGGTGAGGAGACATTACTGTAGGCTATATTACCTGGTGATCACTCCCCTGCTGGTGAGGAGACATTACTGTAGGCTATATTACCTGGTGATCACGCCCCCTGCTGGTGAGGAGACATTACTGTAGGCTATATTACCTGGTGATCACGCCCCCTGCTGGTGAGGAGACATTACTGTAGGCTATATTACCTGGTGATCACGCCCCCTGCTGGTGAGGAGACATTACTGTAGGCTATATTACCTGGTGATCACGCCCCTGCTGGTGAGGAGACATTACTGTAGGCTATATTACCTGGTGATCACGCCCCCTGCTGGTGAGGAGACATTACTGTAGGCTATATTACCTGGTGATCACGCCCCTGCTGGTGAGGAGACATTACTGTAGGCTATATTACCTGGTGATCACGCCCCCTGCTGGTGAGGAGACATTACTGTAGGCTATATTACCTGGTGATCACGCCCCCTGCTGGTGAGGAGACATTACTGTAGGCTATATTACCTGGTGATTACGCCCCCTGCTGGTGAGGAGACATTACTGTAGGCTATATTACCTGGTGATCACTCCCCCTGCTGGTGAGGAGACATTACTGTAGGCTATATTACCTGGTGATCACGCCCCTGCTGGTGAGGAGACATTACTGTAGGCTATATTACCTGGTGATCACGCCCCCTGCTGGTGAGGAGACATTACTGTAGGCTATATTACCTGGTGATCACGCCCCCTGCTGGTGAGGAGACATTACTGTAGGCTATATTACCTGGTGATCACGCCCCCTGCTGGTGAGGAGACATTACTGTAGGCTATATTACCTGGTGATCACGCCCCCTGCTGGTGAGGAGACATTACTGTAGGCTATATTACCTGGTGATCACGCCCCCTGCTGGTGAGGAGACATTACTGTAGGCTATATTACCTGGTGATCACGCCCCCTGCTGGTGAGGAGACATTACTGTAGGCTATATTACCTGGTGATCACGCCCCTGCTGGTGAGGAGACATTACTGTAGGCTATATTACCTGGTGATCACGCCCCCTGCTGGTGAGGAGACATTACTGTAGGCTATATTACCTGGTGATCACGCCCCTGCTGGTGAGGAGACATTACTGTAGGCTATATTACCTGGTGATCACGCCCCCTGCTGGTGAGGAGACATTACTGTAGGCTATATTACCTGGTGATCACGCCCCCTGCTGGTGAGGAGACATTACTGTAGGCTATATTACCTGGTGATCACGCCCCTGCTGGTGAGGAGACATTACTGTAGGCTATATTACCTGGTGATCACGCCCCTGCTGGTGAGGAGACATTACTGTAGGCTATATTACCTGGTGATCACGCCCCCTGCTGGTGAGGAGACATTACTGTAGGCTATATTACCTGGTGATCACGCCCCTGCTGGTGAGGAGACATTACTGTAGGCTATATTACCTGGTGATTACGCCCCCTGCTGGTGAGGAGACATTACTGTAGGCTATATTACCTGGTGATCACGCCCCCTGCTGGTGAGGAGACATTACTGTAGGCTATATTACCTGGTGATCACGCCCCCTGCTGGTGAGGAGACATTACTGTAGGCTATATTACCTGGTGATCACGCCCCTGCTGGTGAGGAGACATTACTGTAGGCTATATTACCTGGTGATACTGTAGCCATTACCTGGTGATCACGCCCCCTGCTGGTGAGGAGACATTACTGTAGGCTATATTACCTGGTGATTACGCCCCTGCTGGTGAGGAGACATTACTGTAGGCTATATTACCTGGTGATCACGCCCCCTGCTGGTGAGGAGACATTACTGTAGGCTATATTACCTGGTGATCACGCCCCCTGCTGGTGAGGAGACATTACTGTAGGCTATATTACCTGGTGATCACGCCCCCTGCTGGTGAGGAGACATTACTGTAGGCTATATTACCTGGTGATCACGCCCCCTGCTGGTGAGGAGACATTACTGTAGGCTATATTACCTGGTGATCACGCCCCCTGCTGGTGAGGAGACATTTACTGTAGGCTATATTACCTGGTGATCACGCCCCCTGCTGGTGAGGAGACATTACTGTAGGCTATATTACCTGGTGATCACGCCCCCTGCTGGTGAGGAGACATTACTGTAGGCTATATTACCTGGTGATCACGCCCCCTGCTGGTGAGGAGACATTACTGTAGGCTATATTACCTGGTGATTACTCCCCCTGCTGGTGAGGAGACATTACTGTAGGCTATATTACCTGGTGATCACGCCCCCTGCTGGTGAGGAGACATTACTGTAGGCTATATTACCTGGTGATCACGCCCCTGCTGGTGAGGAGACATTACTGTAGGCTATATTACCTGGTGATCACGCCCCCTGGGTGAGGAGACTTACTGTAGGCTATATTACCTGGTGATTACTCCCCCTGCTGGTGAGGAGACATTACTGTAGGCTATATTACCTGGTGATTACGCCCCTGCTGGTGAGGAGACATTACTGTAGGCTATATTACCTGGTGATCACGCCCCCTGCTGGTGAGGAGACATTACTGTAGGCTATATTACCTGGTGATCACGCCCCTGCTGGTGAGGAGACATTACTGTAGGCTATATTACCTGGTGATTACTCCCCCTGCTGGTGAGGAGACATTACTGTAGGCTATATTACCTGGTGATCACGCCCCCTGCTGGTGAGGAGACATTACTGTAGGCTATATTACCTGGTGATTACTCCCCCCTGCTGGTGAGGAGACATTACTGTAGGCTATATTACCTGGTGATTACGCCCCCTGCTGGTGAGGAGACATTACTGTAGGCTATATTACCTGGTGATCACGCCCCTGCTGGTGAGGAGACATTACTGTAGGCTATATTACCTGGTGATCACGCCCCTGCTGGTGAGGAGACATTACTGTAGGCTATATTACCTGGTGATCACGCCCCCTGCTGGTGAGGAGACATTACTGTAGGCTATATTACCTGGTGATCACGCCCCCTGCTGGTGAGGAGACATTACTGTAGGCTATATTACCTGGTGATTACGCCCCCTGCTGGTGAGGAGACATTACTGTAGGCTATATTACCTGGTGATCACGCCCCCTGCTGGTGAGGAGACATTACTGTAGGCTATATTACCTGGTGATTACGCCCCCTGCTGGTGAGGAGACATTACTGTAGGCTATATTACCTGGTGATCACGCCCCCTGCTGGTGAGGAGACATTACTGTAGGCTATATTACCTGGTGATTACTCCCCCTGCTGGTGAGGAGACATTACTGTAGGCTATATTACCTGGTGATTACGCCCCTGCTGGTGAGGAGACATTACTGTAGGCTATATTACCTGGTGATCACGCCCCCTGCTGGTGAGGAGACATTACTGTAGGCTATATTACCTGGTGATCACGCCCCCTGCTGGTGAGGAGACATTACTGTAGGCTATATTACCTGGTGATTACTCCCCTGCTGGTGAGGAGACATTACTGTAGGCTATATTACCTGGTGATTACTCCCCTGCTGGTGAGGAGACATTACTGTAGGCTATATTACCTGGTGATTACTCCCCTGCTGGTGAGGAGACATTACTGTAGGCTATATTACCTGGTGATCACGCCCCTGCTGGTGAGGAGACATTACTGTAGGCTATATTACCTGGTGATCACGCCCCCTGCTGGTGAGGAGACATTACTGTAGGCTATATTACCTGGTGATCACGCCCCCTGCTGGTGAGGAGACATTACTGTAGGCTATATTACCTGGTGATTACTCCCCCTGCTGGTGAGGAGACATTACTGTAGGCTATATTACCTGGTGATTACGCCCCCTGCTGGTGAGGAGACATTACTGTAGGCTATATTACCTGGTGATCACGCCCCCTGCTGGTGAGGAGACATTACTGTAGGCTATATTACCTGGTGATCACGCCCCTGCTGGTGAGGAGACATTACTGTAGGCTATATTACCTGGTGATCACGCCCCCTGCTGGTGAGGAGACATTACTGTAGGCTATATTACCTGGTGATCACGCCCCCTGCTGGTGAGGAGACATTACTGTAGGCTATATTACCTGGTGATTACGCCCCTGCTGGTGAGGAGACATTACTGTAGGCTATATTACCTGGTGATCACGCCCCTGCTGGTGAGGAGACATTACTGTAGGCTATATTACCTGGTGATCACGCCCCCTGCTGGTGAGGAGACATTACTGTAGGCTATATTACCTGGTGATCACGCCCCCTGCTGGTGAGGAGACATTACTGTAGGCTATATTACCTGGTGATCACGCCCCCTGCTGGTGAGGAGACATTACTGTAGGCTATATTACCTGGTGATCACGCCCCTGCTGGTGAGGAGACATTACTGTAGGCTATATTACCTGGTGATTACGCCCCCCTGCTGGTGAGGAGACATTACTGTAGGCTATATTACCTGGTGATTACTCCCCCTGCTGGTGAGGAGACATTACTGTAGGCTATATTACCTGGTGATCACGCCCCTGCTGGTGAGGAGACATTACTGTAGGCTATATTACCTGGTGATCACGCCCCCTGCTGGTGAGGAGACATTACTGTAGGCTATATTACCTGGTGATTACTCCCCCTGCTGGTGAGGAGACATTACTGTAGGCTATATTACCTGGTGATTACGCCCCTGCTGGTGAGGAGACATTACTGTAGGCTATATTACCTGGTGATTACGCCCCCTGCTGGTGAGGAGACATTACTGTAGGCTATATTACCTGGTGATCACGCCCCCTGCTGGTGAGGAGACATTACTGTAGGCTATATTACCTGGTGATCACGCCCCTGCTGGTGAGGAGACATTACTGTAGGCTATATTACCTGGTGATTACCCCCCTGCTGGTGAGGAGACATTACTGTAGGCTATATTACCTGGTGATTACGCCCCCTGCTGGTGAGGAGACATTACTGCAGGCTATATTACCTGGTGATCACGCCCCCCTGCTGGTGAGGAGACATTACTGTAGGCTATATTACCTGGTGATCACGCCCCCTGCTGGTGAGGAGACATTACTGCAGGCTATATTACCTGGTGATCACGCCCCTGCTGGTGAGGAGACATTACTGTAGGCTATATTACCTGGTGATCACGCCCCTGCTGGTGAGGAGACATTACTGTAGGCTATATTACCTGGTGATCACGCCCCCTGCTGGTGAGGAGACATTACTGTAGGCTATATTACCTGGTGATCACGCCCCCTGCTGGTGAGGAGACATTACTGTAGGCTATATTACCTGGTGATCACGCCCCTGCTGGTGAGGAGACATTACTGTAGGCTATATTACCTGGTGATCACGCCCCCTGCTGGTGAGGAGACATTACTGTAGGCTATATTACCTGGTGATCACGCCCCTGCTGGTGAGGAGACATTACTGTAGGCTATATTACCTGGTGATCACGCCCCTGCTGGTGAGGAGACATTACTGTAGGCTATATTACCTGGTGATCACGCCCCCTGCTGGTGAGGAGACATTACTGTAGGCTATATTACCTGGTGATTACGCCCCCTGCTGGTGAGGAGACATTACTGTAGGCTATATTACCTGGTGATCACGCCCCCTGCTGGTGAGGAGACATTACTGTAGGCTATATTACCTGGTGATCACGCCCCCTGCTGGTGAGGAGACATTACTGTAGGCTATATTACCTGGTGATTACTCCCCCTGCTGGTGAGGAGACATTACTGTAGGCTATATTACCTGGTGATCACGCCCCTGCTGGTGAGGAGACATTACTGTAGGCTATATTACCTGGTGATCACGCCCCCTGCTGGTGAGGAGACATTACTGTAGGCTATATTACCTGGTGATCACGCCCCTGCTGGTGAGGAGACATTACTGTAGGCTATATTACCTGGTGATTACGCCCCCTGCTGGTGAGGAGACATTACTGTAGGCTATATTACCTGGTGATCACGCCCCCTGCTGGTGAGGAGACATTACTGTAGGCTATATTACCTGGTGATTACTCCCCTGCTGGTGAGGAGACATTACTGTAGGCTATATTACCTGGTGATTACGCCCCCTGCTGGTGAGGAGACATTACTGCAGGCTATATTACCTGGTGATCACGCCCCCTGCTGGTGAGGAGACATTACTGTAGGCTATATTACCTGGTGATCACGCCCCCTGCTGGTGAGGAGACATTACTGTATATTACCTGGCACACATTACTATT
The DNA here is from genome assembly GCF_034236695.1 of Oncorhynchus nerka. Taxonomy (NCBI): domain Eukaryota; kingdom Metazoa; phylum Chordata; class Actinopteri; order Salmoniformes; family Salmonidae; genus Oncorhynchus; species Oncorhynchus nerka. The sequence continues at coordinate 491,918 of NW_027040491.1, forward strand.
ACCTGGTGATCACGCCCCTGCTGGTGAGGAGACATTACTGTAGGCTATATTACCTGGTGATTACGCCCCTGCTGGTGAGGAGACATTACTGTAGGCTATATTACCTGGTGATCACGCCCCCTGCTGGTGAGGAGACATTACTGTAGGCTATATTACCTGGTGATCACGCCCCCTGCTGGTGAGGAGACATTACTGTAGGCTATATTACCTGGTGATTTACTCCCCCTGCTGGTGAGGAGACATTACTGTAGGCTATATTACCTGGTGATCACGCCCCCTGCTGGTGAGGAGACATTACTGTAGGCTATATTACCTGGTGATTACTCCCCCTGCTGGTGAGGAGACATTACTGTAGGCTATATTACCTGGTGATCACGCCCCCTGCTGGTGAGGAGACATTACTGTAGGCTATATTACCTGGTGATCACGCCCCCTGCTGGTGAGGAGACATTACTGTAGGCTATATTACCTGGTGAGGAGACATTACTGTAGGCTATATTACCTGGTGATCACGCCCCCTGCTGGTGAGGAGACATTACTGTAGGCTATATTACCTGGTGATTACGCCCCCTGCTGGTGAGGAGACATTACTGTAGGCTATATTACCTGGTGATCACGCCCCCTGCTGGTGAGGAGACATTACTGTAGGCTATATTACCTGGTGATTACTCCCCCTGCTGGTGAGGAGACATTACTGTAGGCTATATTACCTGGTGATTACTCCCCCTGCTGGTGAGGAGACATTACTGTAGGCTATATTACCTGGTGATCACGCCCCTGCTGGTGAGGAGACATTACTGTAGGCTATATTACCTGGTGATCACGCCCCTGCTGGTGAGGAGACATTACTGTAGGCTATATTACCTGGTGATCACGCCCCTGCTGGTGAGGAGACATTACTGTAGGCTATATTACCTGGTGATCACTCCCCTGCTGGTGAGGAGACATTACTGTAGGCTATATTACCTGGTGATTACGCCCCCTGCTGGTGAGGAGACATTACTGTAGGCTATATTACCTGGTGATTACGCCCCCTGCTGGTGAGGAGACATTACTGCAGGCTATATTACCTGGTGATCACGCCCCCTGCTGGTGAGGAGACATTACTGTAGGCTATATTACCTGGTGATCACGCCATTACTGTAGGCTATATTACCTGCACGCCCCCTGCTGGTGAGGAGACATTACTGTAGGCTATATTACCTGGTGATCACGCCCCCTGCTGGTGAGGAGACATTACTGTAGGCTATATTACCTGGTGATCACGCCCCCTGCTGGTGAGGAGACATTACTGTAGGCTATATTACCTGGTGATCACGCCCCCTGCTGGTGAGGAGACATTACTGTAGGCTATATTACCTGGTGATCACGCCCCTGCTGGTGAGGAGACATTACTGTAGGCTATATTACCTGGTGATCACGCCCCTGCTGGTGAGGAGACATTACTGCAGGCTATATTACCTGGTGATCACGCCCCCTGCTGGTGAGGAGACATTACTGCAGGCTATATTACCTGGTGATTACGCCCCCTGCTGGTGAGGAGACATTACTGTAGGCTATATTACCTGGTGATCACGCCCCTGCTGGTGAGGAGACATTACTGTAGGCTATATTACCTGGTGATTACGCCCCTGCTGGTGAGGAGACATTACTGCAGGCTATATTACCTGGTGATCACGCCCCTGCTGGTGAGGAGACATTACTGCAGGCTATATTACCTGGTGATCACGCCCCTGCTGGTGAGGAGACATTACTGTAGGCTATATTACCTGGTGATCACGCCCCTGCTGGTGAGGAGACATTACTGTTGGCTATATTACCTGGTGATCACGCCCCCTGCTGGTGAGGAGACATTACTGTAGGCTATATTACCTGGTGATCACGCCCCTGCTGGTGAGGAGACATTACTGTAGGCTATATTACCTGGTGATTACGCCCCTGCTGGTGAGGAGACATTACTGTAGGCTATATTACCTGGTGATTACGCCCCCTGCTGGTGAGGAGACATTACTGTAGGCTATATTACCTGGTGATTACTCCCCCTGCTGGTGAGGAGACATTACTGTAGGCTATATTACCTGGTGATTACTGTACGCCCCTGCTGGTGAGGAGACATTACTGTAGGCTATATTACCTGGTGATCACGCCCCCTGCTGGTGAGGAGACATTACTGTAGGCTATATTACCTGGTGATCACGCCCCTGCTGGTGAGGAGACATTACTGTAGGCTATATTACCTGGTGATCACGCCCCTGCTGGTGAGGAGACATTACTGTAGGCTATATTACCTGGTGATCACGCCCCCTGCTGGTGAGGAGACATTACTGTAGGCTATATTACCTGGTGAGGAGACATTACTGTAGGCTATATTACCTGGTGATTACTCCCCCTGCTGGTGAGGAGACATTACTGTAGGCTATATTACCTGGTGATCACGCCCCTGCTGGTGAGGAGACATTACTGTAGGCTATATTACCTGGTGATCACGCCCCCTGCTGGTGAGGAGACATATTACCTGGTGATCACGGCTTATATTACCTGGTGATCACGCCCCCTGCTGGTGAGGAGACATTACTGTAGGCTATATTACCTGGTGATCACGCCCCTGCTGGTGAGGAGACATTACTGTAGGCTATATTACCTGGTGATCACGCCCCCTGCTGGTGAGGAGACATTACTGTAGGCTATATTACCTGGTGAGGAGAGACATTACTGTAGGCTATATTACCTGGTGATTACTCCCCCTGCTGGTGAGGAGACATTACTGTAGGCTATATTACCTGGTGATCACGCCCCCTGCTGGTGAGGAGACATTACTGTAGGCTATATTACCTGGTGATTACTCCCCCTGCTGGTGAGGAGACATTACTGTAGGCTATATTACCTGGTGATTACGCCCCCTGCTGGTGAGGAGACATTACTGTAGGCTATATTACCTGGTGATTTACGCCCCTGCTGGTGAGGAGACATTACTGTAGGCTATATTACCTGGTGATCACGCCCCCATTACTGTAGGCTATATTACCTGGTGAGGAGACATTACTGTAGGCTATATTACCTGGTGATTACGCCCCCTGCTGGTGAGGAGACATTACTGTAGGCTATATTACCTGGTGATTACTCCCCCTGCTGGTGAGGAGACATTACTGTAGGCTATATTACCTGGTGATTACGCCCCCTGCTGGTGAGGAGACATTACTGTAGGCTATATTACCTGGTGATTTACTCCCCCTGCTGGTGAGGAGACATTACTGTAGGCTATATTACCTGGTGAGGAGACATTACTGTAGGCTATATTACCTGGTGACGCCCCCTGCTGGTGAGGAGACATTACTGTAGGCTATATTACCTGGTGATTACTCCCCCTGCTGGTGAGGAGACATTACTGTAGGCTATATTACCTGGTGATCACGCCCCCTGCTGGTGAGGAGACATTACTGTAGGCTATATTACCTGGTGATTACGCCCCTGCTGGTGAGGAGACATTACTGTAGGCTATATTACCTCCCCTGGTGAGGAGACATTACTGTAGGCTATATTACCTGCCCCTGCTGGTGAGGAGACATTACTGCAGGCATTTTGTCTTTACAAGCAGATCAATATGATCAGCCTATTTACAGCAATTTTTTGTTGTTGTTATTGTTGTTTTCTTGTCTTTTACTGTCTTTTCACTTCCTGTAGAATTTATCGTATTTTACCTGTAAAATAAAATTGGGACATTTTTCTAAGCCCCTCCCCCCCCTTTTTTTTTTTTTACAAACAGGACAGTTTGGACCACATTCTTCCTGTCACCATTTTAATGATGTAATGATCTAGTTTCATTGGTGGAGTTTTAAACACTCGATGTATTTAAATCATAGAAGAATGTAATTGTTTTTAGGACAGCAGCTCTATTTTTTTAGTCAAGACTAATAGTAAGAGGCTTTGTGTAATGTTATGTTAGTAAGAGGCTTTGTGTAATGTTGTGTTAGTAAGAGGTTTTGTGTAATGTTGTGTTAGTGTATGTAAGAGGCTTTGTGTAATGTTATGTTAGTAAGAGGTTTTGTGTAATGTTGTGTTAGTGTATGTAAGAGGCTTTGTGTAATGTTGTGTTAGTAAGAGGCTTTGTGTAATGTTGTGTTAGTAAGAGGTTTTGTGTAATGTTGTGTTAGTGTATGTAAGAGGCTTTGTGTAATGTTGTGTTAGTGTATGTAAGAGGCTTTGTGTAATGTTGTGTTAGTAAGAGGCTTTGTGTAATGTTGTGTTAGTAAGAGGCTTTGTGTAATGTTGTGTTAGTGTATGTAAGAGGCTTTGTGTAATGTTGTGTATGTAAGAGGCTTTGTGTAATGTTGTGTATGTAAGAGGCTTTGTGTAATGTTGTGTTAGTAAGAGGTTTTGTGTAATGTTGTGTTAGTGTATGTAAGAGGCTTTGTGTAATGTTGTGTTAGTGTATGTAAGAGGCTTTGTGTAATGTTGTGTTAGTAAGAGGCTTTGTGTAATGTTGTGTTAGTAAGAGGCTTTGTGTAATGTTGTGTTAGTGTATGTAAGAGGCTTTGTGTAATGTTGTGTATGTAAGAGGCTTTGTGTAATGTTGTGTATGTAAGAGGCTTTGTGTAATGTTGTGTTAGTAAGAGGCTTTGTGTAATGTTGTGTATGTAAGAGGCTTTGTGTAATGTTGTGTTAGTAAGAGGCTTTGTGTAATGTTGTGTTAGTGTATGTAAGAGGCTTTGTGTAATGTTATGTTAGTAAGAGGCTTTGTGTAATGTTGTGTTAGTAAGAGGCTTTGTGTAATGTTGTGTTAGTAAGAGGCTTTGTGTAATGTTGTGTTAGTAAGAGGTTTTGTGTAATGTTGTGTTAGTAAGAGGCTTTGTGTAATGTTGTGTTAGTAAGAGGCTTTGTGTAATGTTGTGTTAGTAAGAGGCTTTGTGTAATGTTGTGTTAGTAAGAGGTTTTGTGTAATGTTGTGTTAGTAAGAGGCTTTGTGTAATGTTGTGTTAGTGTATGTAAGAGGCTTTGTGTAATGTTGTGTTAGTAAGAGGTTTTGTGTAATGTTGTGTTAGTAAGAGGCTTTGTGTAATGTTGTGTTAGTAAGAGGCTTTGTGTAATGTTGTGTTAGTGTATGTAAGAGGCTTTGTGTAATGTTGTGTTAGTGTATGTAAGAGGCTTTGTGTAATGTTGTGTTAGTAAGAGGCTTTGTGTAATGTTGTGTTAGTAAGAGGCTTTGTGTAATGTTGTGTTAGTAAGAGGCTTTGTGTAATGTTGTGTTAGTAAGAGGCTTTGTGTAATGTTGTGTTAGTGTATGTAAGAGGCTTTGTGTAATGTTGTGTTAGTAAGAGGCTTTGTGTAATGTTGTGTTAGTGTATGTAAGAGGCTTTGTGTAATGTTGTGTTAGTAAGAGGCTTTGTGTAATGTTGTGTTAGTAAGAGGTTTTGTGTAATGTTGTGTTAGTGTATGTAAGAGGCTTTGTGTAATGTTGTGTTAGTAAGAGGCTTTGTGTAATGTTGTGTTAGTAAGAGGTTTTGTGTAATGTTGTGTTAGTAAGAGGCTTTGTGTAATGTTGTGTTAGTGTATGTAAGAGGCTTTGTGTAATGTTGTGTTAGTAAGAGGCTTTGTGTAATGTTGTGTATGTAAGAGGCTTTGTGTAATGTTGTGTTAGTAAGAGGCTTTGTGTAATGTTGTGTTAGTAAGAGGTTTTGTGTAATGTTGTGTTAGTGTATGTAAGAGGCTTTGTGTAATGTTATGTTAGTAAGAGGCTTTGTGTAATGTTGTGTTAGTAAGAGGCTTTGTGTAATGTTGTGTTAGTAAGAGGCTTTGTGTAATGTTGTGTTAGTGTATGTAAGAGGCTTTGTGTAATGTTGTGTTAGTAAGAGGCTTTGTGTAATGTTGTGTTAGTGTATGTAAGAGGCTTTGTGTAATGTTGTGTTAGTAAGAGGTTTTGTCTGAAACTGTCACACCCTGACCATAGTTTGCTTTGTATGTTTCTATGTTTTGTTTGGTCAGGGTGTGATCTGAGTGGGCATTCTACGTTACATGTCTAGTTTGTCTAGTTCTATGTTTGGCCTGATATGGTTCTCAATCAGAGGCAGGTGTTCGTCATTGTCTCTGATTGGGAACCATATTTAGGTAGCCTGTTGGGTTTTGGTGGGTGATTGTCCTTGTTACTGTCTCTGTGTTACTTTGCACCAGTATTAGGCTGTTTCGGTTTTCGTGTTACGTTTATTGTTTTTGTATTTGATTCGTGTTTACTTTGTTTCATTAAACATGGATCGCAATAGCCACGCCGCATTTTGGTCCGACTCTACTTCACCCTTACAGAAACGTTGTTTCCCCCATTGCTGCTAAAAGAGATCTTTTCTCAATGAGAAATGAAAAATACATTTAAAATATATATTTAAATATATATATAAATACGTCCGTCGGTGGATGTCTATTTAAATAAATCCATGATTCATTAATTTTTGTCCTAAGAAACATTATGACTAATATAACATGGATTTCTCAAATCAATAGAATATTATTAATCCAGGACTGTAATCCAGGAACCATCTGTCATTAGTCTGAATACTAGGGAGGACTGTAATCCAGGAACCATCTGTCATTAGTCTGAATACTAGAGAGGACTGTAATCCAGGAACCATCTGTCAGTGGTATGAATACTAGGGAGGACTGTAATCCAGGAACCATCTGTCAGTGGTATGAATACTAGGGAGGACTGTAATCCAGGAACCATCTGTCAGTGGTATGAATACTAGGGAGGACTGTAATCCAGGAACCATCTGTCAGTGGTATGAATACTAGGGAGGACTGTAATCCAGGAACCATCTGTCAGTGGTATGAATACTAGAGAGGACTGTAATCCAGGAACCATCTGTCAGTGGTATGAATACTAGGGAGGACTGTAATCCAGGAACCATCTGTCAGTGGTATGAATACTAGGGAGGACTGTAATCCAGGAACCATCTGTCAGTGGTATGAATACTAGGGAGGACTGTAATCCAGGAAACATCTGTCAGTGGTATGAATACTAGAGAAGACTGTAATCCACAAACCATCTGTCTGCGGTATGAATACTAGGGAGGACTGTAATCCAGGAACCTTCTGTCAGTGGTATGAATACTAGGGAGGACTGTAATCCAGGAACCATCTGTCAGTGGTATGAATACTAGGGAGGACTGTAATCCAGGAACCATCTGTCATTAGTATGAATACTAGAGAGGACTGTAATCCAGGAACCATCTGTCAGTGGTATGAATACTAGAGAGGACTGTAAATCCAGGAACCATCTGTCAGTGGTATGAATACTAGGGAGGACTGTAATCCAGGAACCATCTGTCAGTGGTATGAATACTAGAGAGGACTGTAATCCAGGAACCATCTGTCAGTGGTATGAATACTAGGGAGGACTGTAATCCAGGAACCATCTGTCTGTGGTATGAATACTAGGGAGGACTGTAATCCAGGAACCATCTGTCAGTGGTCTGAATACTAGAGAGGACTGTAATCCAGGAACCATCTGTCAGTGGTATGAATACTAGGGAGGACTGTAATCCAGGAACCATCTGTCAGTGGTATGAATACTAGAGAGGACTGTACTCCAGGAACCATCTGTCAGTGGTATGAATACTAGGGAGGACTGTAATCCAGGAACCATCTGTCTGTGGTATGAATACTAGGGAGGACTGTAAATCCAGGAACCATCTGTCAGTGGTATGAATACTAGAGAGGACTGTAATCCAGGAACCATCTGTCAGTGGTATGAATACTAGAGAGGACTGTAATCCAGGAACCATCTGTCAGTGGTATGAATACTAGGGAGGACTGTAATCCAGGAACCATCTGTCAGTGGTATGAATACTAGAGAGGACTGTAATCCAGGAACCATCTGTCAGTGGTATGAATACTAGGGAGGACTGTAATCCAGGAACCATCTGTCAGTGGTATGAATACTAGGGAGGACTGTAATCCAGGAACCATCTGTCATTAGTCTGAATACTAGAGAGGACTGTAATCCAGGAACCATCTGTCAGTGGTATGAATACTAGGGAGGACTGCAATCCAGGAACCATCTGTCATTAGTCTGAATACTAGGGAGGACTGTAATCCAGGAACCATCTGTCAGTGGTATGAATACTAGGGAGGACTGTAATCCAGGAACCATCTGTCATTAGTCTGAATACTAGGGAGGACTGTAATCCAGGAACCATCTGTCAGTAGTATGAATACTAGGGAGGACTGTAATCCAGGAACCATCTGTCAGTGGTATGAATATTAGGGAGGACTGTCAGTGGTATGAATACTAGGGAGGACTGTCAGTGGTATGAATACTAGGGAGGACTGTCAGTGGTATGAATACTAGGGAGGACTGTAATCCAGGAACCATCTGTCATTAGTCTGAATACTAGGGAGGACTGTCAGTGGTATGAATACTAGGGAGGACTGTCAGTGGTATGAATACTAGGGAGGACTGTCAGTGGTATGAATACTAGGGAGGACTGTAATCCAGGAACCATCTGTCATTAGTCTGAATACTAGGGAGGACTGTAATCCAGGAACCATCTGTCAGTGGTGTGAATACTAGGGAGGACTGTAATCCAGGAACCATCTGTCATTAGTCTGAATACTAGGGAGGACTGTAATCCAGGAACCATCTGTCAGTGGTGTGAATACTAGAGAGGACTGTAATCCAGGAACCATCTGTCAGTGGTATGAATACTAGGGAGGACTGTAATCCAGGAACCATCTGTCAGTGGTATGAATACTAGGGAGGACTGTCAGTGGTATGAATACTAGGGAGGACTGTAATCCAGGAACCATCTGTCATTAGTCTGAATACTAGAGAGGACTGTAATCCAGGAACCATCTGTCAGTGGTATGAATACTAGGGAGGACTGTAATCCAGGAACCATCTGTCAGTGGTATGAATACTAGGGAGGACAGTAATCCAGGAACCATGTGTCAGTGGTATGAATACTAGGGAGGACTGTAATCCAGGAACCATCTGTCAGTGGTATGAATACTAGGGAGGACTGTCAGTGGTATGAATACTAGGGAGGACTGTAATCCAGGAACCATCTGTCATTAGTCTGAATACTAGAGAGGACTGTAATCCAGGAACCATCTGTCATTAGTCTGAATACTAGAGAGGACTGTAATCCAGGAACCATCTGTCAGTGGTATGAATACTAGGGAGGACTGTAATCCAGGAACCATCTGTCAGTGGTATGAATACTAGGGAGGACTGTAATCCAGGAACCATCTGTCAGTGGTATGAATACTAGGGAGGACTGTAATCCAGGAACCATGTGTCAGTGGTATGAATACTAGGGAGGACTGTAATCCAGGAACCATCTGTCAGTGGTATGAATACTAGAGAGGACTGTAATCCAGGAACCATCTGTCAGTGGTATGAATACTAGGGAGGACTGTAATCCAGGAACCATCTGTCAGTGGTATGAATACTAGGGAGGACTGTAATCCAGGAACCATCTGTCAGTGGTCTGAATACTAGGGAGGACTGTAAATCCAGGAACCATCTGTCAGTGGTATGAATACTAGGGAGGACTGTAATCCAGGAACCATCTGTCAGTGGTATGAATACTAGAGAGGACTGTAATCCAGGAACCATCTGTCAGTGGTATGAATACTAGGGAGGACTGTAATCCAGGAACCATCTGTCAGTGGTGTGAATACTACGGAGGACTGTAAATCCACAAACCATCTGTCAGTGGTATGAATACTAGGGAGGACTGTAATCCAGGAACCATCTGTCAGTGGTATGAATACTAGGGAGGACTGTAATCCAGGAAACATCTGTCAGTGGTATGAATACTAGAGAGACTGTAATCCACAAACCATCTGTCTGTGGTATGAATACTAGGAGGACTGTAATCCAGGAACCTTCTGTCAGTGGTATGAATACTAGGGAGGACTGTAATCCAGGAACCATCTGTCAGTGGTATGAATACTAGGGAGGACTGTAATCCAGGAACCATCTGTCATTAGTATGAATACTAGAGAGGACTGTAATCCAGGAACCATCTGTCAGTGGTATGAATACTAGAGAGGACTGTAAATCCAGGAACCATCTGTCAGTGGTATGAATACTAGGGAGGACTGTAAATCCAGGAACCATCTGTCAGTGGTATGAATACTAGAGAGGACTGTAATCCAGGAACCATCTGTCAGTGGTATGAATACTAGGGAGGACTGTAAATCCAGGAACCATCTGTCAGTGGTATGAATACTAGAGAGGACTGTACTCCAGGAACCATCTGTCAGTGGTATGAATACTAGGGAGGACTGTAATCCAGGAACCATCTGTCTGTGGTATGAATACTAGGGAGGACTGTAATCCAGGAACCATCTGTCAGTGGTATGAATACTAGAGAGGACTGTAATCCAGGAACCATCTGTCAGTGGTATGAATACTAGAGAGGACTGTAATCCAGGAACCATCTGTCAGTGGTATGAATACTAGGGAGGACTGTAATCCAGGAACCATCTGTCAGTGGTATGAATACTAGAGAGGACTGTAATCCAGGAACCATCTGTCAGTGGTATGAATACTAGGGAGGACTGTAATCCAGGAACCATCTGTCAGTGGTATGAATACTAGGGAGGACTGTAATCCAGGAACCATCTGTCATTAGTCTGAATACTAGAGAGGACTGTAATCCAGGAACCATCTGTCAGTGGTATGAATACTAGGGAGGACTGCAATCCAGGAACCATCTGTCATTAGTCTGAATACTAGGGAGGACTGTAATCCAGGAACCATCTGTCAGTGGTATGAATACTAGGGAGGACTGTAATCCAGGAACCATCTGTCATTAGTCTGAATACTAGAGAGGACTGTAATCCAGGAACCATCTGTCAGTGGTATGAATACTAGGGAGGACTGTAATCCAGGAACCATCTGTTAGTGGTATGAATACTAGGGAGGACAGTAATCCAGGAACCATGTGTCAGTGGTATGAATACTAGGGAGGACTGTAATCCAGGAACCATCTGTCAGTGGTATGAATACTAGGGAGGACTGTCAGTGGTATGAATACTAGGGAGGACTGTAATCCAGGAACCATCTGTCATTAGTCTGAATACTAGAGAGGACTGTAATCCAGGAACCATCTGTCATTAGTCTGAATACTAGAGAGGACTGTAATCCAGGAACCATCTGTCAGTGGTATGAATACTAGGGAGGACTGTAATCCAGGAACCATCTGTCAGTGGTATGAATACTAGGGAGGACTGTAATCCAGGAACCATCTGTCAGTGGTATGAATACTAGGGAGGACTGTAATCCAGGAACCATGTGTCAGTGGTATGAATACTAGGGAGGACTGTAATCCAGGAACCATCTGTCAGTGGTATGAATACTAGAGAGGACTGTAATCCAGGAACCATCTGTCAGTGGTATGAATACTAGGGAGGACTGTAATCCAGGAACCATCTGTCAGTGGTATGAATACTAGGGAGGACTGTAATCCAGGAACCATCTGTCAGTGGTCTGAATACTAGGGAGGACTGTAAATCCAGGAACCATCTGTCAGTGGTATGAATACTAGGGAGGACTGTAATCCAGGAACCATCTGTCAGTGGTATGAATACTAGAGAGGACTGTAATCCAGGAACCATCTGTCAGTGGTATGAATACTAGGGAGGACTGTAATCCAGGAACCATCTGTCAGTGGTGTGAATACTACGGAGGACTGTAAATCCACAAACCATCTGTCAGTGGTATGAATACTAGGGAGGACTGTAATCCAGGAACCATCTGTCAGTGGTATGAATACTAGGGAGGACTGTAATCCAGGAAACATCTGTCAGTGGTATGAATACTAGAGAGGACTGTAATCCACAAACCATCTGTCTGCGGTATGAATACTAGGGAGGACTGTAATCCAGGAACCTTCTGTCAGTGGTATGAATACTAGGGAGGACTGTAATCCAGGAACCATCTGTCAGTGGTATGAATACTAGGGAGGACTGTAATCCAGGAACCATCTGTCATTAGTATGAATACTAGAGAGGACTGTAATCCAGGAACCATCTGTCAGTGGTATGAATACTAGAGAGGACTGTAAATCCAGGAACCATCTGTCAGTGGTATGAATACTAGGGAGGACTGTAAATCCAGGAACCATCTGTCAGTGGTATGAATACTAGAGAGGACTGTAATCCAGGAACCATCTGTCAGTGGTATGAATACTAGGGAGGACTGTAAATCCAGGAACCATCTGTCAGTTAGTATGAATACTAGAGAGGACTGTACTCCAGGAACCATCTGTCAGTGGTATGAATACTAGGGAGGACTGTAATCCAGGAACCATCTGTCTGTGGTATGAATACTAGGGAGGACTGTAATCCAGGAACCATCTGTCAGTGGTATGAATACTAGAGAGGACTGTAATCCAGGAACCATCTGTCAGTGGTATGAATACTAGAGGGACTGTAATCCAGGAACCATCTGTCAGTGGTATGAATACTAGGGAGGACTGTAATCCAGGAACCATCTGTCAGTGGTATGAATACTAGAGGACTGTAATCCAGGAACCATCTGTCAGTGGTATGAATACTAGGAGGACTGTAATCCAGGAACCATCTGTCAGTGGTATGAATACTAGGGAGGACTGTAATCCAGGAACCATCTGTCATTAGTCTGAATACTAGAGAGGACTGTAATCCAGGAACCATCTGTCAGTGGTATGAATACTAGGGAGGACTGCAATCCAGGAACCATCTGTCATTAGTCTGAATACTAGGGAGGACTGTAATCCAGGAACCATCTGTCAGTGGTATGAATACTAGGGAGGACTGTAATCCAGGAACCATCTGTCATTAGTCTGAATACTAGGGAGGACTGTAATCCAGGAACCATCTGTCAGTAGTATGAATACTAGGGAGGACTGTAATCCAGGAACCATCTGTCAGTGGTATGAATATTAGGGAGGACTGTCAGTGGTATGAATACTAGGGAGGACTGTCAGTGGTATGAATACTAGGGAGGACTGTCAGTGGTATGAATACTAGGGAGGACTGTAATCCAGGAACCATCTGTCATTAGTCTGAATACTAGGGAGGACTGTAATCCAGGAACCATCTGTCAGTGGTATGAATACTAGGGAGGACTGTAATCCAGGAACCATCTGTCAGTAGTATGAATACTAGGGAGGACTGTAATCCAGGAACCATCTGTCAGTGGTATGAATATTAGGAGGACTGTCAGTGGTATGAATCCTAGGGAGGACTGTCAGTGGTATGAATACTAGAGAGGACTGTAATCCAGGAACCATCTGTCAGTGGTATGAATACTAGGGAGGACTGTAATTTTACATGGTAAAAATCTGTCGTTCTGCCCCTGAACACGGATGAACCCACTATTCCCCGGTAGGCTGTCATTGTAAAGAAAAATTTGTTCTTAAACTGACTTGCCTTGTTAAACAAAGGTTAAATAAAAAATAAATGCAAAATAACTGCTACACAGCCTACATCGTTGTCACCATTTTAGTTAAAGCAACGTCATAGACAGCATAGCTAATAGAACTTAGTTAGTTTGTAAAACCGCTGCAATCACGTAGTACAGTGGGTGGCAATACATTTCCTCTAAACAGGGCCCAGGACCAGTTGTCCCTCTAACCAGGGACCTTGGCCAGTTGTCCCTCTAACCAGGGACCAGTTGTTCCTCTAACCAGGGACCAGTTGTCCCTCTAACCAGGGACCAGTTGTTCCTCTAACCAGGGCCAGTTGTCCCTCTAACCAGGGACCAGTTGTTCCTCTAACCAGGGACCAGTTGTTCCTCTAACCAGGGACCAGGGCCAGTTGTTCCTTTAACCAGGGCCAGTTGTCCCTCTAACCAGGGACCAGGGGCCAGTTGTTCCTCTAACCAGGGACCAGGGACTAGTTGTTCCTCTAACCAGGGACCAGGGCCAGTTGTTCCCTAACCAGGGGACCTGGACCAGTTGTTCCTCTAACCAGGGCCAGTTGTTCCTCCTAACCAGGGGCCAGTTGTTCCTCTAACTTGGGGACCAGGGCCAGTTGTTCCTCCTAACCAGCGACCAGTTGTTCCTCTAACCAGGGACCAGGGCCAGTTGTTCCTCTAACCAGCGACCAGTTGTTCCTCTAACCAGGGACCAGGGCCAGTTGTTCCTCTAACCAGGGACCAGGGCCAGTTGTTCCTCTAACCAGCGACCAGTTGTCCCTCTAACCAGGGACCAGGGCCAGTTGTTCCTCTAACCAGGGACCAGTTGTTCCTCTAACCAGGGACCAGGGACAGTTGTTCCTCTAACCAGGGACCAGGGCCAGTTGTACCTCTAACCAGGGACCAGTTGTTCCTCTAACCAGGACCAGATGTTCCTCTAACCAGGGACCAGGGCCAGTTGTTCCTCTAACCAGGGACCTGGACCAGTTGTTCCTCTAACCAGGGCCAGTTGTTCCTCTAACCAGGGGCCAGTTGTTCCTCTAACCAGGGACCAGGGCCAGTTGTTCCTCTAACCAGCGACCAGTTGTTCCTCTAACCAGGGAACAGGGCCAGTTGTTCCTCTAACCAGCGACCAGTTGTTCCTCTAACCAGGGACCAGGGCCAGTTGTTCCTCTAACCAGCGACCAGTTGTTTCTCTAACCAGGGACCAGGGACAGTTTTTCCTCTAACCAGGGACAGTTTTCCCTCTAACCAGGGACCAGGGGCCAGTTGTTCCTCTAACCAGGGGCCAGTTGTTCCTCTAACCAGGGACCAGTTGTCCCTCTAACCAGGGACCAGGGGCCAGTTGTTCCTCTAACCAGGGACCAGGGGCCAGTTGTTCCTCTAACCAGGGACCAGGGCCAGTTGTTCCTCTAACCAGGGACCTGGACCAGTTGTTCCTCTAACCAGGGCCAGTTGTTCCTCTAACCAGCGACCAGTTGTTCCTCTAACCAGGGACCAGGGCCAGTTGTTCCTCTAACATGCGACCAGTTGTTCCTCTAACCAGGGGCCAGTTGTTCCTCTAACCAGGGACCAGGGCCAGTTGTTCCTCTAACCAGCGACCAGTTGTTCCTCTAACCAGGGACCAGGGCCAGTTGTTCCTCTAACCAGCGACCAGTTGTTCCTCTAACCAGGGACCAGGGCCAGTTGTTCCTCTAACCAGCGACCAGTTGTTCCTCTAACCAGGGACCAGGGCCAGTTGTTCCTCTAACCAGGGACCAGGGCCAGTTGTTCCTCTAACCAGGGACCAGGGCCAGTTGTTCCTCTAACCAGCGACCAGTTGTCCCTCTAACCAGGGACCAGTTGTTCCTCTAACCAGGGACCAGGGACAGTTTTTCCTCAAACCAGGGCCAGTTGTCCCTCTAACCAGGGACCAGGGGCCAGTTGTTCCTCTAACCAGGGGCCAGTTGTTCCTCTAACCAGGGACCAGTTGTCCCTCTAACCAGGGACCAGGGGCAAGTTGTTCCTCTAACCAGGGACCAGGGACCAGTTGTCCCTCTAACCAGGCACCAGGGCCAGTTGTTCCTCTAACCAGGGACCAGTTGTCCCTCTAACCAGGGACCAGGTGTTCCTCTAACCAGGGACCAGGGACAGTTGTTCCTCTAACCAGGGACCAGGGCCAGTTGTACCTCTAACCAGGGACCAGTTGTTCCTCTAACCAGGGACCAGTTGTTCCTCCAACCAGGGACCAGTTGTTCCTCTAACCAGGGACCAGTTGTTCCTCTAACCAGGGACCAGGGACAGTTGTTCCTCTAACCAGGGACCAGGGCCAGTTGTACCTCTAACCAGGGACCAGTTGTTCCTCTAACCAGGACCAGATGTTCCTCTAACCAGGGACCAGGGGCCAGTTGTTCCTCTAACCAGGGACCAGTTGTCCCTCTAACCAGGGACCAGGGGCCAGTTGTTCCTCTAACCAGGGACCAGTTGTCCCTCTAAACAGGGACCAGGGACCAGTTGTCCCTCTAACCAGGCACCAGGGCCAGTTGTTCCTCTAACCAGGGACCAGTTGTCCCTCTAACCAGGACCAGGTGTTCCTCTAACCAGGGACCAGGGACAGTTGTTCCTCTAACCAGGGACCAGGGCCAGTTGTACCTCTAACCAGGGACCAGTTGTTCCTCTAACCAGGGACCAGTTGTTCCTCTAACCAGGGACCAGGGACATTTGTTCCTCTAACCAGGGACCAGGGCCAGTTGTACCTCTAACCAGGGACCAGTTGTTTCTCTAACCAGGACCAGATGTTCCTCTAACCAGGGACCAGGGACCAGTTGTTCCTCTAACCAGGGGCCAGTTGTTCCTCTAACCAGGACCAGATGTTCCTCTAACCAGGGACCAGTTGTTCCTCTAACCAGGGACCAGTTGGTCCTCTAACCAGGGACCAGTTGTTCCTCTAACCAGGGCCAGTTGTTCCTCTAATCAGGGACCAGTTGTTCCTCTAACCAGGGACCAGTTGTTCCTCTAAACAGGCCAGTTGTTCTCTAACCAGGGCTAGTTGTTCCTCTAACCAGGGACCAGGGCCAGTTGTTCCTCTAACCAGGGACAGGTGGAAGTTGTTTCCTCTAACCAGGGTTGTTCCAGGGACCAGGGGCCAGTTGTTCCTCTAACCAGGGCCAGGTTCCTCTAACCAGGGCCACCTCTAACCAGGGACCAGTTGTTCCTCTAACCAGGGACCAGTTGTTCCTCTAACCAGGGACCAGGGCCAGTTGCTCCTCCTAACCAGGGCCAGTTGTTCCTCCTAACCAGGAACAGTTGTTCCTCTGGCAGGGACCAGGGCCAGTTGTTCCTCTAGCTAGGGGACCAGGGGCCAGTTGTTCCTCTAACCAGGGCCAGTTGTTCCTCTAACCAGGGACCAGTTGTTCCTCCCAGGGTTTCTGGTTTCTGGTTTAGTCCTGGTTTTTCTTTATATTTTAATGTGGCTTAATCCTACAAAGACAATCTAAAGGCCATTGGGAAATAAACCAAACAACCCTTCCATCTAGGACTTATTTTAAAAGTGTGCTCTGTCTCTTTAGGAAACTAATAATGTCATTGGTGGAGAAGCAGAATGTTGGCTTGGAATCTAGTGGAAATTAGACTGGAGGCTCTGGCGGGAAGACGAAGAAGTGAATGAGTTGGCTGTGGAATTTGGTCTTAGTGGCTGTGGAATCTGGACTTTCTGGCTGTGGAATCTGACTTTAGTGGCTGTGGAATCTGGACTTGAGTGGCTGTGGAATCTGACTTTAGTGGCTGTGGAATCTGGTCTTAGTGGAATCTGGTCTTAGTGGCTGTGGAATCTGGTCATGGTAAGCTGTGGAATCTGGACTTAATGGCTGTGGAATCTGGTCATAGTGGCTGTGGAATCCTGGTCTTAGTGGCTGTGGAATCTGAGCCTTAGTGGCTGTGGAATCTGGTCTTAGTGGCTGTGGAA